>NC_081560.1:2743511-2959091 GCF_022355385.1 Mustela nigripes | reverse complement strand
ACGTGCAGGTTCTCACACATACATGTACACAGGAGCAGATACACAAGTACATGTGCGTACATGCAGGTGCACGCGCGTGTCCATACACCAGGTGTGTGTGCTCGCACATACATGTCCGTACACGCAGGTGCGCATACAGGCTCACACATGTCTACCTGCAGGCGCACAGGCTCGCACACACGCAAGGACTTGCACACACACAGATGCGCACACTCACGTGCACCCACACATGCTCACACACACGTGCACAGATTTCCTCTCTTTCTGTACAAGTATCACTGCTCTTGTCCTTCTCCCCAGTGCTAGGGAGGTTTCTAGAACAACGCCTACCCAAGTGCCAGCATCTGTGTGGGGTTTTCTCCCTTCTTTTCCCACGATTTCCACCCCAAAGCAGAGAACGACTTTAATATTCACATGCACACAAGATCCCCCAAGAAATCTTATCCTTTTTATAAAGTTGTTCATTGATTTTAAAAAGCGTTTCGTCAGGGCTCCGTTCACTGGGAGCTCCGTGTGCTGAGCTCCCACCATCCCTGCGCCCCGGGGCTGGGGGTTTAGTTTGCCGAGATGTACGCGTTCGCGAAGACAAGAACTCGAGGAGGAGGTGGTGAGACAAACGCAGTAAAACAATCATTAAATGGTTCAGAGCACTAAGGGCTCCCGGCCGGAGGGTGTCAGGAGAACTTGCAGAAGCATAGAACGGCGCGGCAGAAGGACGTTTAAAGAGCCACGAATCCCGGCCTTTCATAACGTGCTGTAAGCCGCGGAGCCCTTTCTTCAAAAGGAAACTCAGTGGGATACGAGCATAGAAGGCGCAGCCCTCAGAGGCTCCCGGGGCTGCCCTTGAAAACCTCTGCTCCTGTTCTGTTGCCTCATCTCCCAGATTAAATCAGCGCGGGGGCACAAAGGTTAAGTTCTAAGAAGCGTCCACTGGAAGGAAATAAAGATCAGCTCTAACGAGAGCCCGTGAGCAACAGCGAGGGCGGTGTGTTTGCCTTACTTACGAGGACAATCTGGAGGTCTTTCTAGGCAAGACGCCAGCCTGCCACAGATACTGAATAATCGTGAACGTGTTCTGATGAGAGGATCCCGCCTGGAAGCCTCTCAAATGCCCCCAGGAATACGGTCTTGCTGTGGCCGATGCCTAAGAAATCTACGGCCCTGTCTTTGCTGGGAGGCTCGGCTGCTGACCATCAACGCAGTCGACAAGCTTGCAGTACCTCCGTTACAGAATTTAGCTCTAGATTATCTCTGGCACTTTCTAGAAACCAAAGCTGGTCTTTCAAACAGGTAACCGGCAACTGTGAGGTTATCAAAAGAACGTGGCACAGCCACGGCACTTCTCCGCCCAACTTCGCGGGTCCCCAAGGGACGCATCCCGTCGACGGATTCTGTATCCGCCATTTAACCAGCAGATAGCCACTGGTCACTCACTGCGAGTAAGACACTGAGCATGTCCTGTGTGGGATACAAAGCGGCGTGTAAGAGAGTTTCCTAAGTGCCAAGTAGGCAAGAAGAGATTGGGCATGAGTATACTGTGAGCACTCAGATTAGAACGCGATCTGAGGGATGCCTGGAGGGCTCCGTCAGTGGAACATCTATCTTTGGTTCAGGTCATGATCCTGGGGTCTTGGGATCGAGCCCCACTTCGGGCTCCTTGCTCAGTGGGGCGTCTGCTTCTCCCTCTCTCTCTGCCCCTCCTCCCCGCTCACGCACGCATGCCTCACTCACTCTCTCAAATAAAAATCTTAAAAAAAAAAAAATGCGATCTGAGCTTTGGCTGAAATTCATCACAGTACTTCTGGAAACACAGATGACAAGGATGGGCATCGGTGAGGGACATGGCGGTTCCCGGAGCCGTGGTGGGGATCCGGACGCAGCCGTGCTCGGCACAATGTGACAGCCGCTGTACACTGCATCATTTCTCCCGTAGTTTGCCTGATGTGGCAAACAGACGAAGCTGAGCTCCTTCCTTCAAACCGTGGACTCTGTGAATTATGCCGAACCTCGAGACCTGCGCCCCAGCTGATGGCCACGGGGCAGGATGCTGTGTCGTCAGTGCACATAATTCCTGAAACCTAATGCTTAACGAGTCAACAGCCCTGAGACACTCGCCGAATTTCAAGCCCTTGTCACCAGCCCTGAGCGTCCCTCAGTTCCTAGAGCAAGAGGTTAAGTGCAACTGTACAAAGTTAACGTGACACTTCTCGCCATCGTTGGTGAGCGTGTAAAGCCACGCACTGACGTCTGTGAACTGCTGAGTGATGGCCCTTAGGCTGCCGCATGGAAGTGGGGTCTCATCCAGGGTCCCTAGACACACGAGGCCGGAGCCACCCTCCCACCCACCCCGCAGGCGGCAGAGACCCTCACTCAGTGCTCCCGAGAGGCAGGGAAAGGTGACACCGCTGTGTGCACGGTGTGGGTTTCACCTGCGTGCACGCAGTCTGTCCCACGAATGTCCCCCGAGGAGGAGGAGGAGGAGAGGGATGAAGCCGAGCACGGCTGCTGTGGGTTTCGTTGCTGTTGTTTCTTCTGATGACTCTTCTTTTTCCGGTTTTGTGTCCTTCGTAACTGCTTCATTTCTGTCTGTAACTGTCCGTCTCCCACCATCCGGTGAAGCAGGCGTAAATTCACATTCTGACGTGAATGGTGCCGAAAGCCAGAAATGCAGAAACATTTTGATTTTCCATTTTGCAAGGCTGTTGTATAATTCGGATCTTTTCCTTTTGTGATGTGAATGCCCGGCCCCTGGCGGCAGGGACTTGAAGGTTCAACACTACCGTCCGTGCTGGTCATGAATCCACTCGCTTCCCCTCACTTCTGTCCCCTCAGGAACCACATTCGTGTGGAAGTCAGAGATCTAACTTGAGTCAAGTGGTCTCTGGCACGAACCAGGGTTTTTAAGAAGCCCAGCGTTGATTTTCCGCGGTCGTGTCCTTGGAAGCCAAGGCTGAGCAAACGGCACTAGCTTTCTCCGCCGTGAGCACGGTTCTGCCCCCGGCTCCGCACACCCGTGCTCTGGGTGCGTCTTCCGAGGGTCCACCGGCCGTGAGACCGGCTTCCCCGCCAAGGACTTCAGCCATGTCAGGACAGGACATGGAGAATCACAGTCAGTGTTTCTACACTCTGCGTGGGTGTCCGTGCAGACGCGTACGCGGCATGAATGCAGGAGTGTGTAAGCGTGAGCGCAAGGCAACAGACACGCACGTACGGAGCTGCATGTTTGATGTGAAACCTCCATGCAGAGAGGAGTTTAGGGTGAAACATAACCGCGTGGTTTCAGAAGCATGTCCGAGGTCCCAGACGAACCCAGGCGGGCCACATACCAGAGGGGCTGGTTGAGAAGGAGCAGGGGAGGGATCCTGACTCCCTCCTGCCCTCCATGGCTTCCGCTTCAGGCTGCAGACAGACACCCCTTCTCGGCACAGGTCTCAGGGCCCCTCTGCCGCGTGTCCCCATCTGCATTTCAGAGGGAGGCCCCAGGGGTACGTTCCCATCTCCAGAATGGGGTGCGCCGGTCTCCCGGCACGCTGCGAGGCTGAGGCAGGGTCCCTCCAGCATCCAGCACGGCGCTGGGCAGAGGGAAGGACCCCCAGTGTGCTGGCAGCAGCCTCCCCCCAGAACAGACCTTGACACCCTCGTATTCTGCATGGGGGACCCAGAGAGGAAAAGTTGCAGAGCTGGAACCACCAAGTAACAGGGGGCGGCACAGCCGCCAGAGCAGATCTGGCCACGTCTGCCCTTGGGGGAGTCAGTTTGCTGACTTCCCAGCCCCCCCTCCGCCCGCCGCGCTCGCTGTGTGGCACCAAAGCCTACGTCTGTGTGTGTCCGTCTTCCCTGCTGGACTCCGAGGCCCCGACAGCGAGTACTTTGTCTGCTTTGGCTGCTTCCCCGGGACCTGGCAGTGTGTCTGGCGCATCAGCGGCGTCTCTGTATGTTTGTTGAGCAGAGTTACAGGCAAAGGAGAAAGAACCCAGGAGCAGGAGTCGTCGGAAGAGGAGCAGCAGATCAGAGCCCTGAACGTTCTGCGGCCCGCGGAGCAGGAAGCCAGGCTTTCCGGATTTCCGTACAACGCTCTGTGCGCGGTCACAGAGCGGCGGTGCCTTGCAGACACGGAATAGCAAAGAGCTTCCTACGGTTCAGAGCAACTCTGCTTTGTACGTTAGCTGCTGGGTGTGCATTAGATTTTTTAGAAGAAAAGGAAAGAAAACCAGCTTAAAATCTCTGCGAAGCCCCTCCAAAGGCTTGTTAGTAAAAGCACTCTCCTGTACAACGGGCTCAGGGGTCCCCCCTTACTCACAGGCTCTCGCAGAATGCTGTGCATGTGCTGCTGTGTTTAGCACGTCCCTTCTTTTCTTAGAGGCGTCTGAGGCGAACCCCAAGCCCGGACTGATCAAAGTGTCATGAGGTTTAAATATTCCAAATCAAGAATCTCCTGCATCTTCTCTCTTATGAGAAAATTCTTTGTACTTTAGGTGCTTTCCTATGTCCTCCCCAATTTTTAAGAGCCTCACCATCATAGAAACCTGAAAACCATTTGGGTAATCTTTTTTTTTTTTTTTTAAGATTTTATTTATTCATTTAACAGACAGAGATCACAAGTAGGCAGAGAGGCAGGCAGAGAGAGAGAGAGGAGGAAGCAGGCTCCCCGCTGAGCAGAGAGCCCGATGCGGGGCTCAATCCCAGGACCCTGAGATCATGACCCGAGTTGAAGGCAGAGGCTTTAACCCACCGAGCCACCCAGGCGCCCCACCATTTGGGTTATCTTAAAACCCACATCGAGCTGTGTTTCTAGACCACCTGGCCAAGGGAGCCAGCATGCAGGCAGCTGGAGGAAGAGAAGTGGCTCCTGGGTCCCAGATGGCCGCCTGGCCAGGGGCACGGGCTCCCAGAAGAGCTGACCTTCGGACGGGATCTGGAATGTTGGATGGGGTTCGGTTAGAACCGAGAGGTCCAAATCACACATAGGGGCTGCTCTTTAACTTTTGTGTTCTCTTTACATGTAATTATTGTCTGTTCTGTGTCCACTCGGCTGCTCTGTAGAATATTCTGTGCTAAGACACGGTGACTGCGGCGCAGCTGTGATGAGGCTCTTGAGGGAAAGAACACAGTTCGGACCCGGTAAACGGAGACAGCTGTCCTTGGCACCGAGAGAAACAGTGGGGCGGGCGATGGCAAAGTGTCCGCGGGGACGAGAACCCCCGCTGTAAAACCTGGGGACACGGGATGCTCTCAAGAGATCCTTCCTTAGCCTGATTCAAATTTGCTGCCTTGATAGGTCATGGCAAAGATTTCTGTTCATTAGCCATGAATCCATCAGCAAACATCTTGTGCACCGCGCGGACTCCCAGATTCCAAATAGGCCCTGGAAGGATGCAGACTGCCGCCCGAGGGCTTCAGAGGGCGTGTGCGTGTCTGTCCGTCTGCTGTTCGCCGGGGTGTGGAGGGAAAGTGGGAGGAGCAGTTGCATGTTTATTTTATTTATTTATTTGAGAGAGCGCGTGAGAGGGGACGGGGAGGCGCAGAGCAGAAGCAGGCTTCCCGCCGAGCAGGGAGCCGGATGCGGGCCTCGATCGCAGGACCCCGGGATCATGACCTGAGCCGAAGCCAGACACTTCGCCAGCTAAGCCCTCCAGACGCCCAAGAGCAGTTGCATTTTTAAACTTAAAATTCAGTGTGACAGTTGCTACCTTTGGTGCTAAGGGCACTTTTCAGAGTGACAATTAGAAAGAACACAGGAGAAGCACCTGTGACAGCAGCCAGAGCTAAATTCTTAAACAGTGCGGGGACAAGCAGCAGTGTGACTGCAGCCGGCAGAGGGTCACGGTACACACAGTCACACCCACACATACACCATCACACTCAGAGTCACACACCATCACAGCCACACACACACAGTCATACCTCACAGTTACACACCATCACACCCCCACACACAGTCACACCCCATAGTCATACACCATCACACCCACACAAAACCACATAGTCATACCCAGTCGCAGACCATCACATCCACACACACAGTCACAGTCACACACCATCACACACACACACAGTCATACAATCACACACAGTCACACCCAGACACACAGCCACAATCACACACCATCACACACAGTCACACAGTCAACACACAAACCCACAGTCACACACCATCACACCCACACAAAACCACAGTCATACCCACAGTCACAGACCATCACACCCACATACACACTGTCACACTCCACAGTCACACCACATGCACACAATGCAGATGTAAAATTAGCATGAAAAGATATCCCACTTCACACAAAATTTGACAAATCTAATTCAAGAAATACCCACATATAATATCTTCCCGTCAGAGTGGAATAAACAAATATATTTCAGGTATAATAGATCCCCCCATACACTGTTAGTCAGAAGCTGCTGGAGGTAATGGACTGCGGTCCCCAGTGTCTCATACCCACGCCCATCCCCGGACACCCTCCCCACGGCCACGCGACCCCCAGCTCCCCAGAAGGAGAGCTCCTCCCGTTTGTTGTCCAAAGGCATGAGAGCCAGTGTGACCGACACGCCCAGATGTGTCAGGAGCCCCCGTATGTCTCCCTCACATGCTGGGGTGAGCCTGCATGTGCCAGACGAGGGCCGGCCCTCCAGCCTGAGTCCCGGAGCGCAGCTGCCGCATAGGCACAGACGCAGCAGGACTGCCCCGGACGCATTTACCAGGACGTAACATCAGCGAGAGATAAACTTCCACGGTTCGTAAGCACGGAGTGCATGGGTTTTGTGTTTGAAACGTGCAGCTCATCTGGTGAACGCTGACCATAAGACCGTAAGACACAGAGTTGCCTCGCTGGTGACTCACCCACCTGGCAGACAGTTTTTGCTACAGGTGCGAGGAGTATGAGGGTTTCCCGCAGCACCGTTTATAGTAACAAAGAAGAGAAGGTAACAGTCTACATTTCCATCAGTAGGGAAGGCAGTGAAGAAATGACCATTTGGCCATACAGGGGCATACGACACATCTGTTAGAAATGGTTTCCAGGGGCGCCTGGGTGGCACAGTGGGTTAAGCCTCTGCCTTTGGCTCAGGTCATGATCTCAGGGTCCTGGGATCGAGCCCCGCATCGGGCTCTCTGCTCAGCAGGGAACCTGCTTCCCTTCCTCTCTCTCTCTGCCTGCCTCCCTGACTACTTGTGATCTCTGTCTGTCAAATAAAATCACTTAAAAAGAAAAGAAAAGAAATGGTTTCACAGCTTTTAAAAATTCTTTCCTTTATTGTACATTAAAGCATCAACCGTTCCACACGTTGCGTTTTCAGGCAGCCATGTGTTTTCCGTTTTGTCCGTGTCGGTGGGTGTGCAATTGCTCACTCGTGTGCCCTCTCATCTTGTCTGTGTGAATACCCTGCTTGTAAGCTGCCCCCACCCCGCTCACGGGAGCCGGGCCTCGGTTGCCGCCCAGAACGGTCTAGGGCAAGCCTCCCCGTGAGCGTGTGCACGGACGTGTGCGAGACGGTCCAGCCCTCCGGCTGCCCGGCCATGCTCGGGTCCCAGAACTGTGCTGACTCGTGCTGCAAACGCGAGCTCCCCGCCGTGTGGCCTCGCCCTCCGGCTCTGTGTTCCACTCTGTGGGGCCTGAGCTGGGGTGATAAACACCACCATGAGCCGCAAAGAACTTCTAAGTGTAGAGGGGGTGTCAGGTGACCGCTGTCCCTGAGGGGGAGCAGGCTGTGATCAGGAGAGGAGGGCAGCCGCCCTCAAGTCCGTGTTCGACGTTTTGTTAAAAAACAAACAAGCAAAACTAAGGCAATAGGATGCAAACTTCAGATTTGATCAAGCTGCCAACATGTCAGTGTTTTTATGTTGTTTGACTCTGTTGAGTATATCTGTTCTCGTGTGCGGGTGACCATACAGGAGCGCCTTTGGGCTTTACAGAGGACTCAGGTCACTTCTGGGAAGTGGGGTCAGCAGGACCTTGCCCTGTCACTCTCTTCTTTAGCGTTTGCATTCCTTTTAGAAACCTATATCACGCTCATGAATTTGGAACCCTGAAAAGAAATAAAATAAAATAAAATGAAATGAAAAAAAAAATTGAGGAGGGCTGAGTTTCTGACTATGTGGAGGAGATAAAGGCTTCACATTCTCAGAACCTGTGTTTTCTCGTCTGTAAAATACAGTGAGAAGCTACTTTGTAGGGCTGCCGTGAGGATGATGAATTATTCATGGTCAACCTCCTGCAGAACGCCTTTACATAGTAGGAGCTAAATAAATAATAATTGTTTACATTATTAATAAAAGTGTAGGATACGCTCTGTGTGCAAATTTACTCACCCTGAAATGTGCAGAGAAAATAGATGTAGTTTCTTTATTTCTCAATAAGTGATCTGTTCTTCCACATGAGCTCCCCACGGGAAGCATGGATCTTCGAGCCGGGAAACTTAGTTTGATTCAATAATTTAAATGCGCAGCCAGCGTCTCAGTCCCTCGCCCTAAGTGCTGTCTCTTCGGATTTAAACACCTGGACTCTCAGATCCGTGCTGCCCGCCCCCTGGGGAGACAGCGTCAGATCTAGCAACTGAAAATGCAGGCACCCAATTACATTAAATTCCAGGTAAACAACTTTTTTTTTTTTTTTTTTGGTGGTAAGTCCCAAATACTGTATGGGACATATTCATACTAAAACAAAACACAACACCGAATTGTTTATCTGAAATTCACATGTAACCAGATGCGGGGCATTTTCTTTGGGCTGTCCTATGTAGTGGGTGAACGGGGGAGGGGGCCCCGCGGTGGTGGGGGGATAAGGCCCCAGGCCCCCCGGACTTCGGATGTGCACTGGGCAGGGTCTGGGTCCAGTCCCTGGACTGTGGACAGGCTCTGAGGTCCACGGCTGGTGAGACCCACAGTCTGTCTCTCACCTTAGCCGGGGCCTGGCTGGACCAGCCCCATTTGATGGCTCCTCCGTGGCTAATGCTCTTTGGGCCCCGGAATGGGACCTCCACTCGGTAGCCGCTGCAGTGGGGTCGCTAAGCCCTCAGAACAGTAGGACCCGTGGCAGGTCCCTGGCTCTCACTGGAGCCCCTGGTCATGCGGCCCCAGGGAAGCAGGCACGAGGTTACAGTGAGCCCAGGGAAGGTCAGCACCAGCCAGTCCTCTCCCCAGACAGTACATGTCCTCCAGCTCAGAGTGTCCGTGAGTCCCCAGCCTGAAGCAGAGAGCCAGCAGCGCCCTGGCCACGGTGCCCCCGCCGTGGACCTTCCTCCCTCTGCCTTCCTGCGTCCCGCGTCCTCTCTCTGCCTCCACTGTCCCCAGTCCCCGAGGGCCAAGGGGCAGGCCTCCCCTGCTCCTCCGGGAGGCTCCGTGGCCACCGCTCAGCACACACTCCATGCATATGCAGTCAACACCAGCTGTATTCCGGCCGCCAGCAGGAGCGGCAGTCGGAAAGACAGCGCTTCTCGGTCTTATGCCTGGTGCCGTTGAAGACGAGGACAGTGAACAAATACAGAAAATGCCCGTCCTAAGGTCCCAGCTTCACGGAACGGGACAGTGAGCTCTCCAAAGGGGGAGGAAGCGGAGACAGGTAGGGGCTGGCGGTGTGGTGGAGGAGGCTCCCGTCAGGCAAGTGGAGAAGGCATCTCAGCAGAGACTGCACCGAAGGAAACGAGCAAGCCTGCCCGGGTCTGGGGCAGAGGGAGCCGTGGGCATCCTGCAGGACCTGCCCACGCCCGGCTGGCTGGAAGAGAGTGAATTCTCAAAGGGCGCAGAGTAGAGGCCGGAACGATCGCCTGCCTCTAGCATACTTTCACCAGGGTCCAGAAAACAATTTGGAAAAGCCCCTTTTGCTCCCTGGACTCTCTCCTTGCTCAAGAGACTAAGGACGTTTGACCATGGCCCAAAGCCACCGAGGCCCCTTAGCCCGGAGCCCGCCCTTCCCTCACCCCTCCAGGCTCTGGGCTCCCCCACGGCCTTGGAGTCAGGAAGCCGACGTAAGGCGGGGATGGACACACGGCCAGACCTCCGCACAAGAGCCCTGCTGGCTAGTCAGTGTTTGCAAAGCGTCCCAAGAGGCCCGTGGAGAGGCCGACCTCTCCGGGAGGAACCCGTCCAGGACGCCACTGGGGTGTCCTTCCTTTGCACTCAAGGCCCCGCCTGGGATTGGCGTCGGCACAGGGCCGTGGAGCGAGGAGGGAATGAACCCTGAGATGAGTGTGAATATGGGAGTTCGAATCCACTCCCTTGGGATGCTAAGAGCACGAAGCCAGGCAGGCAGGTCCCGGGCACGCGCGTGTGCACGCTGGAAGGGAGGCCGGACGCTCCTGTGTTTCAGATGAACTAACGACCTTCTTTCTTTTCTTCTCTGGCTTCTCCTCTCCACCCACTCAGGTCCTGGAGTCCCCACGGTGACAGTGCACAACACGACCGACAAGAGAAGTAAGTGCCTTTTGCTCTTTTCTGGAATTCTCCTGCGTCATGGGAGAAAGAAAGCCCAAGTTCTGGGGCAGAATCCTGCCATGTGCTCCTGTTTGGAGACACAGATGGCGCTGGTCAGCGGTTCAGAGCGACCCCCACAATGGCCAGTGTTGGTCAGTGTGGTGGACGGTCAGAGCCACGAAGCCAAAAGATGAGCTGAGGCCCGGAGGCCACTGCGGCCGTGCATAGCCCCGCCCGCACCCCAGGCCCTGCAGCCTGGCCCTCCACGGGGAGGGGGGTCAAGGCTCCGTGGGCACTTGGAGGTTCGTCTACCCTTGTGGGTGGGGGGCACCGTCACGGCACAAGGGGCCTTCCCGGGGGACCTCCCAGCACATTTTTGCTTAAAGGGACCCCAGGCAAGTTGACACACACACCCTTGTGTTTAGTTCTCATGTAATTTGGGCGCGTCCTGTCCCAGGCCGACCCTCGTAGAGCTGGGAATGAAGAGAACGTGCACTCAGCCCCTCTTTCTTGGTCTTCCTCGACCCTGTCCCCAAGGAACCCCACTGCTTCCTTCCTCCCGACCCCCGACGCCTTCCCACTCCTTCCCACGGTGGTACCACCGGCCCTGGCAGGACCCTGCTCTGCCTTCTAACGGAAAGTCAGACCTCCGGCTCCGAAGGCAGCAGTCACTCTGCCCTTCCCTTGAATATCAAGGCAGCTGGTGTCCGTGACTTGGATTCCCGGCCGGGGCTCAGGCGTCGGGTGCCGCGGCGTGCAGGGGTGAGGAGGGTTGAAGGCGGAGTCTCCCGGGATCTATTTAGACGCTGGTGAGAAAGTGGCCGAAGTGTTTCAAAGTCGGTAGAACAGGTTGATTTTAAAGAGAGCATTTAGAGAATAATCCCAAATGATGACCGGAGTCCCCAAAACTTATCCAGTAATTACTGGAGACTCAAAAGTAGAAGAGAACACCAGAAATCGATTTTTTAAATCACTTAAAGGGCAAAAGAAGTCCAGAAATGGGCTGCCAGACGGATTCGAGACCCACTCAGAACACTTGCGTGGCCGTCAGTGGGGAAGTCACTGCGCCGGCCTGTCTGTTGTCCTCTCGGGGGGTGCGGCGTTCTGGGCACCAGTGCCCGGCCCTGGACCTCATCTCCGGCACCACTGGGAGCCTTCTGGGAGCCTGTGAGGTCTGGGGTCTGCATCACATGCCCCATAGGGATGGGATGTGACCCGGTTATCAGGGCTACACCCCACCCAGCCACAGGCTGCCCCCTCTTCTGGGCACAGGGGCTTGGAGAGTCCTGGGGAGGCTGCCCGAGGGGTTGGGCCGGACGCCCACCTCAAGGCAGGCCTCTGTGGGGTCGACAGACACAGCCGAACATGACAGCCTTGTTTTTAAAAAAGTGTTCGCGCTCGAATCTCTTGAGCAATGATTTTCCACTTTGAAACATGGAAATATTTCAAAAAACCTCAACTGGAACATCTTTTTGTCTGAAGAGAACGTGTCCTACTCACTTAGAGGACTGGTTAAAATGTGAGAATTCTATAGAGTGTGTGTGTGTGTGTGTGTGTGTGTGTGTGTGTGTGAGTGAGTGTGTGTGCGTGTGAGTGTGTTCATACAGCGGACTATCCGCCGTCAGTAAGAAAGAACCTTGCCAGCTGTGACGGCGTGGCTGGAACCGGAGGGTAATGTGCGGTGTGAACTACGTCCGTCCAAGAAAGACAACGATCGTGATCTCCCTGACACGTAGACTTGAAGAAGCAAGACAGAGGATCACAGGGGAAGGCAGGGAAAGATCAAATGAGGTGAAACCAGAGGGGGACACGCCGTGGAAGACTGTGAACTCCAGGGAACAAACCGGGCCGCTGGAGGGGAGGGGCAGGGTGGGTCCCTGGGGGAGGGGCATTGAGGGGCTCGTGACGGATCGAGCACTGGGTGTTACCTGCTACTGAAGAATGACAGAATTCTACCCTGGGAACAAACACACACACAAGAAGTACATAGAAGATTTCCTGATATTTCATGAACTTTTTCCCTTCTTAAAAGTCTGTGGTCTGATGCGCACCGAACAGGGTGTGTGGTCGGTGTCCTCGCCGGACGCTGCCCCGTGCCGCAGCGGGTGTCGCTCTGGGGGCAGGCTGGGTATGGGGTGTGTGGGACGCCAGGCCGTGTTTTTGAAGTGTCCCGTGAATTTATGATTCTTTCAAAATAAACAGCCTTTTTTCTTTGTTAAATCTATAGTAAAAACACAAAACTATTTCTAGGTGCTTTTTCCCCCCTTTTAAGGAAACGAGGTATGGCTGTTCAGAAAGCCATTGGCTTCAACCCTCTGACTTGCTTCTTTGGAGGACGCTGTTAGGGATCTGGTGACGCGGCGCCTGCGTCTGGGGAGGCCTTGTGCCCGGTAGCCACACGCGGGTCTGGCCGCGATCACATATCCAGGGCTGCTGGGGGCCAGGAGCGCGAGCCCGGGGAGCGAGGCCCAGTCCCCGCTTGTCCTCGGGTCCCATGGGCCCGCATATGAACGCCGGCCTGCGTCTTAGGTGCCTCCACGTAATGACACAGGCTGTTTATTCTCTTATAAAATGGGGCAGTGTGCGTGCGGGTGTCTGCACCGTGAGAGTGTCTGGGAAGAATTCTCCCTGTGCCCGCCAGCGCAGGCAGCGAGGACAGCTCTCCTCCAAGAGGTCTCCCGATTCTGCGGGGAAACCAAGCAACCCCCTTTTTGTCACCGTTGGTGGCTGGCTGTGACAACCCCTCCGCCCGGGCAGCCCCCTGAGTCTGGAGGTTGTACTTGTCGTCTGTATTCTGGGGGGACCCCCAAAAAGAGGTTTTTAGAGAAGCATTTCACTGTTTGGGGTTCAGGGGTCACAGTTGCTGGTGATTCCCGGGGTCGGGGGGCATGGAACGGGAAATGGAAGGATTCTGCCCACGGCCTGCACCAGCCCGTGCGGGGGCATCGGGGCGCCTCCCGTGAAGGTGGCACCGTCATGCCGCCAGCTGAGTGCTGAGCCACAGGAGCCGGACAGCGTCTGGGCCGTGCGGACCTGGGGTCCTCTCCAACCACGCATCCTCGCAAGCCTGGGCGCCCGGCCGTGTGCGGACCCCGGCTGTCCCTCAGCCTGAGCCTCGCTCCGGGGGGAGCTCATCCCGACCCGCCGGTTGCCGCGTCTCTGGTTCTCAGTGCTGCCCAGGGTTTTCCGGAACGAGGACGCAGGACCCCAAGGTGGACACAGAATGACTCCGTGGTTGAGCTGTTGGCGGGGGGGGGGGGGGGGCCGCCCCCCAAGAAGCAAAAGAGGCATGTCCATCCCCGTGGGTCAGGACGTCAGGCCCGCACGACGGCTCCTTTTCACGCATGAGAATCTCAGGTGTCCCTGGGATCCGGCAGCTGTCCCACCCGCCCAGCAGTGAGACGGCCCGTGCTGCTCCCTGCGTGCGCCCCGTCTGCGGCAGCTCGCCCTCCCCGCCCCTGCACGCGTGTCCTCCTGTCCTTTCCACCCTCCAGCGGCTTTGGGGCCAGACGACAGGGCAAGGGTGAAGTGGAGGGTAGGGGGTCCCCAGTGACTGCGACAGTGCGGGCAGCCTGGCTTCCTGTGCGCGCCAGGGTCACAGCCTCTGACTCCCCATCTTCCTCTTGCCAGTCCCGGCCCTGCCCCGTGCCCCATGCCCCACGTCTGCATGGGCTTCATGTGGCTGCACAGAATGCCGCGAAATAACTCTCCTGCCGGCTCTGTGCCCCTCGGGTAAAATCAGGAACCCATGGCTGGTGATGACAGCCACTCGGCGCACCACCCCCGGAATCTGAGTGCATATCCCCCAGAAACGTGTGCCGTTGAGCCCCGGAGGCTGCAGGTTCAAGGTCAGGATGTCGGCAGGGTGACTGGTTCCAAGGCTGCGGGGGGAGGCGGTCCCCCAGCTCCCGGTGGCGGCCGGCAACCATTCTGGCATTCCTGGGCTAGCACAAGGGTCACCGTTCCTCGCCACATGGCCTCCTCGTGTGCAGCCTTGTGTCCAGCTCTCCCCTTCCTACAAGGACCCAGTAGTTGTGCTGGATTAGGACCATCATGGCCTCAGCCCAACTTGCTTCTGCTGCAAAGACCCTGATTCCAAATACGGCCACCGTCAGAGGTACTGGGGGTGAGGACGTCAGCATGTGTGAGGGACACAGTCCGACATACGACAGCGGAACGAGGGTTTGTCCTTTGCTCCTGTGAAACCCAGGTCGCGGGATCCTTGTCGCTGTCCCGGGAGGAAGCCCACCATCGCCCCCGCTTCTGGCCACGTGGGCGGGAAGAAAGAAAAGAAAGTTGTGTGGGATTTGTTGCATCGAGGCCCAGCGGAGGTCGGCGTCCTTTCCAGCACACGGCATTGCCTCACGGGGACCCACTGACATGCCAGAGAGGCCCCGGGAGGAGGGAGACAGGCCGACGGGTGCGAGCAGCCCCTGTACACGAGGAAGGTCTAGGACACCACAGGCTGCCTTTGCCCGTCCCTGAGAGGGGAGTGACGGGGGCGAACTTACCGGCCGTTTCTGTGCAGCTCACTCGTCCTGAGCGAGCCCGTCAGATACGGCCCTGTGCTGGCCTGTGCAGCTGCCTCCGGCGACCCCAGAGAGCAGACAGGTGTGCCCAGTGCCAGAGGGGTCCCTACAGGGGGGTGGACCCCACCCCACCAAGGAGGGTTCTCTGACTGCGGCGGGGAGCACCAGCGCCCAGCCTGGGGACGCGGGAAGGGGGGAGGAGAGGTGCCACGGCGCGGACCCAGCGGAGGGGAGCACGGGGGGAGATGGGGGCTTGGGACCCTCCCCTACCTGCACTCGTGGGGCTGGGGACCCTCCCCTACCTGCACTCGTGAGCCCAGAGTCTGCAGAGGGCACAGAAGACAAAAATGTCCTAACAGACCCAAACACACAGGAGAAGCCGTGGAGGCCCGTGTTTAGTGCCCGGTGGGAGAGGAGGTGGGAGTTCTGGGTGTTGATCTAACCCGGAGTCGAGGTCTCCGAGACCTGAAGGGAGTCGTGAGCCTTCACTTCGGGCTCTGAGGAAATCGGCTGCCGTCCTTCTAATCTGGCAGGGATTGGAGATTTGGGTTATCTTTGTGATTTTTTTTTCAAGTCCTCGTTGTCCCCACTCTGCCGTAGGCATCCCCGGCTGACGAGCGGCCTCGGTGTGGAGAGTAGGAAGGACGAGGGCCGAGTGGGGTTTAGCGCGCTCACGGGCATGGGGTTGCTGTGCATACGGGGCTCACCGCAGGAAAGAAGGGAAACCCGCTTCATTCTGGGAATCTGAGATTCGGGAGTGAACAGATATTAGATGACAATGGACGGGACGGAACGTCTTCATTCCAAGGCGGAAGGTGCAGGTCGGTCCGGGCACGGTGCCCCCTGGAGGGCCTTCCTCACGCCCCGGGAACAGTGGTCTGGGGAGGCGGTGGGCCATGCGCCTGCCCACCCCGCAGCCTCTGTGCCCGCCTCTGGGCTCCCTCCGCCTCCCTCCCTCCCTTGCTGCGGTCAGCTCCGTCCCCCGTGTCCTCAGCAGATGCCAGACGCACGACCTCGCTGGTCAGATGCAACACGTCACTCCTGAGGGCTGTGGCGGTCGCAGGGGCGGCCGAAGGGCACATGACGCGGCTCCTACTCCTCACCGACAAGCCCGGAGGAGGGCGACCCGGCTCCACGTCTCAGGTGAACACTGAGGCTCTCGGATTGCAGAAATCACCAACGGCTAACACACTGTTCCTCCTGGAACTCTGATGCACCAAGAGCAGATCATCTGAATTCCCTCAAAAGAGAGAAAAGAAGAAAGAAAGGAAGACAGAGAAACCGCAAACCACCGTGCGCTCCCATGTTTTTGAAGATGGGGTCAAATGTTCGGATTTTTCAGGTCAGGAAGTCAGTCGGTGAATGTGGACGGAAGCCGGCGGAGCGGGCTTCACGCGGATGTTGGGACGTGCGAAGTAGTCTGGAGCAGGAGACCCAAACCCCGGCAGCCCCCGGCCCTGCCCCGGCCCAGAGGGGGACAGCGCAGACAGGTGTGGCTCCTCCTGGGTCGTGAGAGCTGGACCCTGCGGGCCGGGGCACACGGCAGAGCCTGCACTGAGAGTTCCAGCCTCTGGTTCTGCTGTGTTGTCGTCATCGTCTAAACCAGGTTCTCTGATCCCAGCTCCCAAAATCAACCCCGGGTTAGTCTGACTCCGCGCCAAGTCCCTCGCCATGTTTAAACCTCGTGTGTCGGGAAGGCCGTGCTGCCTGGCTGTGTGGACGGAGACGGGACGTGGGCGCTGGGTGCGCACGGCAGTGACGGTGGGCCCCCCGGCTCTCGGGAAGGTGACTTTGGGGCACGCCGTGGGAAGCCTGGTCTGCCAGCTAGTGTGCGGCCTGTGCGCGTGGCAGCTCCAGGCCCCGAGGACAGAAGCTTCGGGAACGATGCCGGTCTGCTGGAGAGAGGCCCCGGCCAGGTCAGGGCCGGTCGGCACAGCCGCCCCCGCCGTGCTCTGCCACGTGAAGTGCCGGTTTGAGAATTCTTTGTCCTCCCTCGTCCTCCCAACTGACCCCAGCGCCACCCTGGGGATGCGCGGCTTCTTTCCTTTCAGAAAATCTGACCTTGCGAGCAGAGCCTGCGGCCGTGTTCGCAGATGTGACTCCGAATTATTTAGAAGCGGCTTCCCGAAGAACGTAATTATGGCTGGGACCCAAGTACACTCATGTGGGGCTTGGGCATTCCTACCACTTAGGTAAGCCACAAAACCACAGTCACTACGTGGCTGGTGTTACCATGAGGGCGGACAGCTCGGCTCCTCGGACGCGCCGTCCAGGCTGTGGCCCGGCTGCGAGAGGCCCGGACACGCCGGCGGGGCAAGGAGACCCCACCACGGGGCGTGATCTCCGGGCACTCGCTCCTGTGCCTCTCCTTCCCGTGGACACAGAAGAGTGGCCACTGCCTTTGTCCCCCGCAGGTCGGCTGCCCGTTGGCTTCTGGCAGATTCTGGTCCCATTTCCCTGAACGTGGCCAAGAAGGGACCCTGCAGTGCCGTGAGCAGCAGGTCTGGGGCAGCCCGCGGGCCACGGCGCACCGGTCCGCAGGGGCCCAGCTGGGGTGGGGGCGGCCCCTCTGAGCCGGTCCGCGCGCCTGCCGTCTCACTGTGTCCAGATCTGATAATAGCTAATTCCGCCAAATATTAGAGGGGGCTCACATTTAATTAAGGAGTGGCCATTTGTATGCTCCCGACGGGAGGTCCCCGTGGCCGTGAAGTCAAAAGAAGGGTCCTTCGGGAACACGCCAATCTTCTCCTATTTCCTCTGCTGAGCTCCTGCCTTCTTTGAATGCAATTATGGGAACAAATAAAATGGCTTAACTCAACTCCCCCGTGGGCCAGCCAGCTCTCTGCTGATAAAACCAGCTGTGTGGGCAATCATTAAATGAGAAATCTAATATTTAACTAAATTTAATAGTCTGTTGCTTTGGTGCCTCTGTGAAGGGTGGGATTTCGGGGCAGAGGCAAGCTATTCAGGCAGAGTCCACGGGGCCTGTGCTCCGTTCGAATATCACGTGCCCCCCGCTCGAAGCCGGAGCTCCGGGGTCCAGGAGTGGGAGGGCTGTTCCTGCGGCGAGCGTGGGTTCTCCGTAACTCCAGGCGAGCTGAGCTCGGTGGGCAGCAAAAACACACTGCAAACTACGTGTGAAATTTCTCCTTCAGGATCGGCGTTAGAGGTTGCCGAGTGATGTCAGAAGTACCGGATCCAGGGACGCCTGGGGGGCTCCGTTGGTTAAGCATCTGCCTTTAGCTCAGGTCATGATCCCAGCATCCTGGGATCGAGTCCCGCATCAGGCTCCTTGCTCTGTAGGGAGCCTGCTTCTCCCTCGGCCACTCTGTCTGCCTGTGTGCTCGCTCGCTCTCTCTTTCTCTGACAAATAAGTAAATAAAAATATAAAAATATTTTTTAAAAAGAAAGAAAGAAAGAGAAATAAATAAATAAATAAATACTGGATCCAAACGCACACACGGCGAGAGTAGCATAATAATCCGTGAGAGGCTCTGTAGGTTCTTCGGTTTCGGAAGCCGGTGGTCCGGGCTGGCCTCGCCACCAGCAGACTTCCCCGGCGGAGACTGTGACCCGCGCCCCAGGAGCGTGCTGCTGCCTCCTGGGAGCTGTGCCCACCTTTGTTCCCATTAGTGCCGCTAATTGCCCTCGTCCGGCTTGACCCAACGTGTATACGCTTGGCCTGGAAGGATGGCGGGCTCTTCGATGACCCCGGGAGACCTGAGCACTGGCTCCGCAGTGAGCGCAGGTCTGGGCAGCGTGCGTGAATTGCCTCCTGATCCGGGCGTTAGCTCAGTATTGACTCGCGCTGGTCACAAGTCCTTCCAGCGCTGCACGCTTTCCAGTCGGTGTAATGAAGTGTGTTTTGGTTCTGTGGCGGGAAGCAGGGGGGCGGGGAAGCCTCCCATGGTGTCAACTCTTAGTGCTCGAGAGGCCTGGAACATGCAGGAGGAACCCCCCACCCCACCCAGGCCCTCGCAGCTTCCTGTCCAGCGGATCCTTCTCGGGGCCGTGGAAACGGGGCCATGGGGAGTCCGGGAGAAGGACTGGGGTGGAAACCCAGACTCGGCTTCAGGGGAGATACGTCATTTCTGGAGTATGGATTGGATGTCTACATCTATGCGGGTGACTGGAAACTCGTGTGGTTTTTCTCTGAAACGGGACCGAGCACTGAGGCCTCGGGTGCTGGAGGTCAGGGAAAGGCAGTCAGGCAAAAGACCACAACCCTTACCGCTGTGTTCAGAGCGGGTACCCAGGCTGGGCTTCTATTTGTGGATGTCATGTTTGGCCTGAGGGAGGAGCCAGCAAAGAAAGTTCCAGTCATGGGGGTCAGTGACTGTGCCAAGGTCCTGTGGCAGCAGAGACTTGGGAAAATGTGATTTTCCTGCTCTCTGCAGAGCTGCCTTCTAGACTTCTGCCCTACCATTGGGACGAGAACACAAATAAGAAGTAGTTCCGGTCTCACGGACCAGCTCCTCTCCCCTGGCAGTGCCCTCCCACAACACTGCTAAAGGGCTGAGGGCACTAAATGAGATGTATTTATTTATTATTTTACAGAGAGAAAGAGAGAGCACAGCGGGGAGGGAGGGACAGGGAGAGGGAGAGAATCGCCGCCTCGCGCAGCCAGATATGGGGCTCGATCTCACCGCGCTGAGATCATGACTTGGGCCAAAATCAAGAATCAGACACTCAAAAAATTGAGCCCCCCCGGGCACCCCACGGATGAGGGCATTTAGACTCAACAAAAGTGAGTGTTATGTGGGCTCTCTGAGGAGTCCGGGCAGGGGTGTGGGGCAGGCTGAGGGGCACGCCCGCCACCCTGGGCCAGCGCCCCTGCCCCAACTTGTGTGCGTGACCCCGAGGTACAGTGTGCCCTCTCTCAGCCATATCTCCAGGTCTCAGGGTTCAGGTCGTCTGCCTGGACCTCCCGGTATATCCCTTGCAGACACAGTGTCCAAACCCACTGTCTACAAAGGACACCATCTCTTGCCTGCCACACAATGTTCAGAATCTTCCATGGTTTGGGTCCAGCTTACCGTTTCCCCCACGCCCCCTTTCATCAAAGCTTAATTTTCAAATACGTGTCCAGCAACTTGTAAAACATTTTTGGTTTTGTCTGTTTGCTCATCGCCGTTCTGGAACTGTCCCTGTCCACGAGTGGCCGCAGGACTTTGCCGGCCCCACTCACAGACAGGCCCTCAGGTCCCTGGTGGCCGCGTGTCCTTCAGAGAAAACCACTCGGTGCCCGAGTCCCCTGATTCTGGGCCATACTGGGCCTCCGTGCGCCGTCATGGAGTGACTCATGGTCTGTCGTTCTGAAAGGGAGTTGTTACGGGAAGCTTCCCCGTTCCCGGAGCGCTGCTTGTGGTGTGAGTCCACTCGGGAAAGTATTCATGAGTGTGTCAGAGCTATTTCAGGAGCCAGAGCTGGAGCTCCTTGACGAAAGGTTTCCGTTTCTAGTGGGCCACTAGGTGTCCTCATGTGTGGGCTCCACATGAGAAAGGCCGGGTGGTTTTGGTTACGGAGCAGATGGTGACGGAGGAGGAAGGGCCTCTGCAGCAGGAAATCGGTGACGTGGGCTGACGAGGGGCGTCCGTGCCGCTGGGGAAACACCGCCCGGGCTCACTTGCCCGTGAGGACCCAGCCCAGGCTATGCCGTCTCCTGCTAATTTGGAGGCAAAAGGGCCGGTCCCACTGTGCTGTACCCTCTGGCCCCTGTGGCTTTAGGGCCAACTGGTAGGGACATCCAGATTAGGGTGTCCTAAACCAGATCACATCATGAGTCGGATACGAGATCTGAATCCACTTTTCCCGCAACATTTGAATGAAGAGCGCACTCCAGCCCCTAACTTCCTTGCCTTCTGTGGTCATCGTGGCCGCTGGGTTTGGAAGGCCATCCGTCCTAACAGATATGTGATGTTGGTTTTCTGAAGCCAGCAGTTTGGGGATGAAACAAACCCAGACCAGGACGCCTCGGTGGCTCAGTCAGTGAAGCGTCTGCCTTCAGCTCAGGTCATGATCCCCGGGTCCTGGGATCGAGCCCCGCATCGGGCTTCACGCTCAGCAGGGAATCTGATTCTCCCTCTCCCACTCCCCCTGCTTATGCTCTCTCTCTCTCAAATAAATAAAATCTTTAAAAAAAAGAAACCCCCAGCCCTATGCATGTGAGTGGAGGTGCCATGGGAACCCCAACCTGTGGGCGGTGGAGGGTCTACCTGAGACGGGGGAGAGAACCCTCCACCTGTCCAAGCCCCTGCCCCGAGGACAGGGCGTCCGCCTCGTCTCAGTTTCCTGGTCTGCACAAAAGAAATAAGAACCATCCCCTCCGGGCCTGACGTAGGAAATTGCGGGCTGAAGGCCCGTGGCTTCAGTACGTGATCGCTGAGTCTGAATGTGCCGATTTTCTTTCTCTCTTAGAAATGTTTGATCTAGAAACAAACGAGCGTGTACAGAAGGCCGTACGTGAGCGACAGATGCCCAAGGTGGAATACAGGAAGGTCGAGGTTGATGATTACAGTAAGTGCCGCATTGTCCTCCTGCGAGGGGACGCCCGGAGGCCAGCAGGGGACTGCAGTGCCCTGAGGCTCCCCCGCACCCCACTGCCCGGCCTCCGGGCTGGACATGCATCCCAGTCCACACGGTGGGGTGGGGGGGGACTCGGGCGGGGCTCATGGGGGAGCGCATCCTGCCCTGGGCCTGCTGTGCTCAGAACCAAGACACCCCTGGGGCAACAGACCAAAAAAGCAGGGGAGCATGGATGTCTGTCCTCAAGAGGCTGACCGTAAATGAGGTCCCAGGCCGAACTTCTCTCCTTCGGGGGAAACAAGTCATGACACCATCCAGAGGAAACAACCTTCCTCAGAAATTTCTTTTCTGTTCGTCTGATGTTTTCCTGCTTCATCGTCTAAGCTCCCGGTGATGCTCATGGCCGAGGAGGCGTCCTTGGGACTGGAGAGATGGTCCCGCGGAGGGCTGGCGTGCCGTCGCACCCGAGAGCACCCCGCACTTGGCCTTTCCTTGTGTCCCTCTTTGTCTCGGGCTGTCCCTTCTCTTCACGAGCACGGACGCTGTGCTGGATCCCCGGGCCCCTGGCCAGAAGTGGACTCGTGTCTCCCGGGGGGAAGCCGAGTCCTTGGAGCCTCGCTCCCCCTCTCGAGAGAGGGCCGCTGGGGTCAACCCGGCCCACCCTGGCAGCCTCCCTGCCTGCCAGATGTTTGCCCTTGGAAACCCCACGTACACGACGCCCCCACACACATCTGTCTTCCCCCCAGAGCTCTGTCCCTGCTTTGGGGGGCAGCACCCTTCTCTCAAACAAGGTAGGCTCCAACCTTCATTCAGCTCTGTCCACCCATCACTCAGCTTCTCAAAAAGCTTTCCTCTCCTGGGCTGACTAGGCCGGACTGACCGTCACTGCTGGAGCTCTTTGTTGAAGGCGAGCAGGTCACCAGGGGTCGACGGAGAGGGTTGAGATGAAGGAGTGATGTCTGAACTGCAGGGGTGGGGGCGGGGGTCGTTGTGCCCCTGCCTGTGTTGGCCGCCCTGGCCCATCCCTGGAGGCTCCTGCCCTACCGCTCCCTTACAGAGGGCAGTGGCTCCTCACCCGGGCCAGCAGGCCCAGGGGCATTAGTAAGCATCCCCTTGTAAGAAAAAAACACAGCGACCTGACAGTCTGTGACCTCCCAAGGTTAGGAGCCCAGGCTCACCCCCATGAAACAGAAGCAGAGTGACCCAGACAGTGTATATGGCCGAGAAATGCCCAGGAGTTCAGGACAGCATGAGCGGACTGGCGTCACCTGAAGGTTCCCAGGAAGGTGGGACCAGGACAGGGTCCTTGGAGGGGGCTTTCCGGCGGCCGCAGGACGGGAGAGTGCTACCGGGGAGGGAGCAGCACGAGCCGGCGCTCACTGAGGAGAGAGTCCGGAGCTGACCTCGACTCATGTGGGGGAGAGTCCCCACATGTCCGTGGACTCACAGGGAGCGCTCACTCAGAAGCACCTTCAGTCCATCCACAGGCTGCTGGCCGAAACCCCCTGGTCCTATCAGTGGGCCCTGCCGAGTCTGTGTTAGAGCTTGTCTCCGCGGTGGTGAGCTGGGGTTACGCACTCACTTCTGAAAATCAAGAAATACGGTGCATGCCAAATCCTGACCCTGCCTCTGAGCCCCGAGGCTTTCTCTTTTAAAAGACCCCAAAGGTGATCCTCCTGATGAAGGAGATAAATGGGGAAGGGTCTGGGGGCAGGAGAAGAAACAAACTGGAAAACCACACATTTGCCCCCACCGGGAGATGGGGTGAGGGCCCTGGGGGTCTCTTGCTGCAGGTCCACGGGTCACTCCCGCCACCTCCCTGCCCGCTGAGTTTCTCCCGGGTCTCCACGAGATGCGCTCAGATTCCGCAAGACCCACTCGGCCCAGAGCCCTGGGCAGCTTTGGGCGTCCAGGGAGTGGCAGGCCCAGTGGGGGGGGGGGGGGGGGGGGGGGGGGGGGGGGGGCGCCCAGGCAGCGGCGTGCCCAGCAGGGGGCGCTGAGGCAGCCGCGGGCCCAGCAGGGGGCACTCATGGAAGCAGAAGGCCCCGCAGGGAGCCGTGGGCCCAGCATGGGGGGCACCCAGGCAGGCTGATCGGCCAGAGCGGGAAGAGCAGTAAACCAAAGGACAGAGCTGAAAACGAGGGGGCAGAAAGCTCACAAGACCAGCAGAGCATGAGGACACACGGGAGCCGCGGGAATCCCAGCTCTGAAGGCCATCGGGAGACACAGGGGCACACCAGCTAGAAGCACGGGCGTGCGGCCCGGGGTGGCAGCAGCTCCTGACGGATTCCCCCGAGTCTCGGCTCGTTTGTCTTAGATCCCACCCCTGTCCCTGCTGCTCCGTGAAGAGAGCTACGCTGGGCCGATCGGGAGACCCCTCCTATGGAGGGCCCGTCAGGGACACCGCCTACCCCAGGAGCAGGTCCGAGGAAAATCTGGGCGGCCCCCACAGGGCGCAGCTGGGCAGGGTCCACACGGACCCTGGCGTCCAGTTACTCAGAACAGACTCAAATTCATGAGAACCTTAAACTGCGTGTTTCTCCTTCTGTAGGGAAGAACCAAAAGGCAGGAAAATGGGATGATTTTAAATTGACAGGGGGTGGGGGAATGATGGAGGGAGGGAGGGGAGGAAGGACAGGACGGCAGGACAGAAGGACGGCAGGACGGCTCATCACACGGGCAAGCAATTTCCACACTTTGGTTCCCACCCCTGCTACCTCCCAGGTCTATCTACAGACCTCGAGACGGGCTCCGACATTTCTAGGCTCCAGAGCAACAGGACAGCGTGGAGTTCATCGTTCACGCTCATTCCCACTGCACACCACAGGGCCCTTGCACAGGCTGTGCGGCCGGCCTGGAGGCCCTCTGTGGTCAGACTTCAACTTCCTGCCCCACCCCCAACCTCGGCAGTACTTTTTCTGGAACATTCCGCCACATTTTCCCATGTCCGTTGCTTCCTATCGCAGCCAGTGAGGCCAGATCATATTTCTTTACAAAATTCTTCATCTCCGGGGCCCGCTGCCCTCCTCCCCACGCCAGTCCACACACGCGATCCCAGCAGTTTCCCAAATCCTAACACCATCCCCTCCAAAAACACAGACGAAGACCTTTAGAAACAAATCTTCAACTCTCCACCCTTGCCGTCCGAGTTCCTTCCCGTGCGAGGTTTCCTTGCTGGGTGGATGGGATATGCTCGCAGGTGCTCGGAAAGCAGGCGTGTGCGGGGACTGCCACCGGAATGTCACCCCTCTGGGGTCACGGTCTACGAGACGTGCTCCTCCCGACCTGTCTGGTTATGTTTTATTTTTTCATTTCATGCCACCGGAGGCTCAGGCTTTCCTTCGGGAAGCAGTCCGTCTTCAGGAAGGGCTCCCGGCCCTGTACGCAGCCAGTCGTGGCCAAGGTTGCCCACGGGCTTATCAGCGGCAGAGCGCAGCCCAGACCATGTTTTATGGATGTTGCATGATAAAGTCAGCCGCCTGCCTCTCTGCCGGTCCCTGGGCCATTGATCCAATTTGCAAGCCATTAACATTCGGCCGGAATCAGTAATGAGAGCCTGGTCGAGCTGGCGGCAGAACCCGCCCCCCAGCCTGGGATGTATCCGTGGTAATCGTGGTGAAAAAGCTACTAATTCCAATTTAATTGCTAATCTGGGCTGTAGTTAACATCAATAAACAATTTCTAACTTGGGCAGGAAGGTGTGTTTGGGGGGAGGGGGCAGAAGACACTGGTACGGAGCCCCCTCCCTCCCACACCGGGTGCGCGGCTGCCGGGCCAAGATCTGAAGGAGCTCGCGCCACAGCCCCCTCGCGGAGCTCTCGCTGTCCCCCGGCGGTGGCTTCGTGGGCAGTCAGGTGGCCGGCACCGACCTGCACACGGCGAGGCCGCCCCGGCTCCCAGCCTCGCCCTCTGGGCTGCCACCCGTGCCCCGCTCTCATCCCGTCCCCATCCCCGTGGCCCCCCGATGTCCGTCCCCACTGAGTTGCGTGTCTCGGCACCGCTGCGGGCAGAGACTCGTGGCGCCCTTGCGATTTCATTTCCCGGCCTGGAATCCGGCTGTGGACAAGGGTTTGCGGCCTTCCAGGCTTCTCTGGGTTTCGGCGCCCTGTTTGCAAGCTTGGGTTTAAGCTTCAGCTGGAGCAGCCCATGTCGAGGTGGCTGGGCGATTTGCCTGAGGTCACTCGGCAGGCCAGAGTCGCTGAGGTAAAAGTCAGGGCCAGCCCCGGGGTTGTGGGGGACCCTCCCCAAGTCCCCTCCAGAGTGTCCTTCTCCCGGGGCCTCCACAGCACTCCGTGGCACGCCGTGGCCAGCGCCCTTCCTTCCTGGGGCGCACTGCGCCCTGACGGGCCACCCTGTGTTCTGTTTGTGCCTAGACTTGCCCGTCCAGATCCTCAAGCCGGCGACCTTCACCGACACCGCCCACTACCCCTTGCTGCTGGTGGTGTGAGTACCGTCGCCGTCGCCTCAGGGTGCTTGCCTGGGGACCCGGTGACACCATGGGGACCCAAGCGGAACTCTTCAGAGAAAGAGCGTGTGGAAGGAGGCTGGAAAGCAGATCGGGAGGCGGGCTGGGCTGCCCGCCGCAGTCAGGGCTCCCGACGACCAAAGACGGGGGCCCCGTACCCCTCGCCACAGTCCACTCGTGGTCCGAGACCCGAGCAGGTCTTCCCAGGCGGGCAGCGCCATCGTGGCTGTGAACAGGCTCGGCCAGGCGGGGCCAGGGAGGCTGGGCTGGGAGCCCCGATGGGCGCGGCGCGGAGGCCCCCGAGGGCGCACGTCCTGCAGGAGGCGCAGGCCAAGTGCAGAGTCCACACAGGCACAGCAGGCACAGCGGGCACGCGGAGGGGTTTTTAAGGGCAGATGCCACCCAGATGTGCAGCACGTCCTGTCTTCGCCTCCGTGTGTGCTCTCTCGGGGCGCGGAGCACGCGGGGGGCTGAGCTTGGCCACGGCCTCCCGGTAGCAGCCCCCACGCGCTTACCAGAAGGCGGTCGGGGCAGAGCCGCGGCGGCCGCGTTGTCGCAGGACCGCGGGGACAGCTCGCGCCCGAGTGCGCGTCACAGCACCGGACTGAGCCTGCTCCTGGGCCCGGGGCTTGGTTCCCCGGCAGCCCACGGAGCCGCCGCGGAGCTGCCCCCGGCTTAGACCCCAGGGTCGGTTCCGTCCGCCGTTGACTCGCTCCCCTCACTGTCGGGCAGGCTTAGCCGTGGGCCGACAACCATCCGCGTGCCTCACACGCCCACACACACACGCCCCTCACACACACACACGCCCCTCACACACCCCTTCACACACATCCCACACCCTTCATACCCCTCACACACATACGCCTCACACACCCCTTCCACACACACCTTTATGCACGCCTCACACACCTGTCACACACACGCCTCACACACACACACATCTCACGTACACCTGCACACAAACACCGTTGACACACACCTCACATATATCCCTGCACACACACCCTTACACACTCTTCACATACCATCCCTCACACCCCTCCCACCGCACACCCCTCACACAGCTCTCACACACCCGTCACACACACACTGCTTACACATCCTTCGCGCACATACCTGCATCCACACTCATCACAGACACCACCTCTCACACCCCTTGCACACCCAGCACACGTAGTTACACGTATTCACACACATCTCACACCCACAGACATGCCCTGTCGCCCTCACGCCCTCGGTCCCTGGGGAAAACAGGACAGCGGGGGCAGTGGGAGCTGTCACCTCCGTGGGCCGGGCCCGGCCAGCGCGGTCGGCGGGCTGGCTCTTGGGGCGGCGGCCACCCGTTGCTGTTGCCGCGGAGAGGCTGGCGTGCCCCTGCTCGTCTCGGTCCGACCAAGAGGGAAAAGACTTCGGAAGCATCGCCCGCGCCTCAGCGTGGCACCCGGGTCCCCATCCCGGCCGGCGAGTCGCCGGGGACGAGGCATGGCGGGCGGCCTGTCACCCCTGCGCGGGGACCCGAGGGACACGGGCATCCGTGGGGCCGGCCGCTCGCCGCAGACCGAGGCCGCGGGCTCTCTTCCAGGGACGGCGCCCCGGGCAGCCAGAGCGTGGCCGAGAAGTTCGCGGTGACCTGGGAGACGGTGCTGGTGAGCAGCCACGGCGCTGTGGTGGTCAAGTGCGACGGCCGCGGCAGCGGCTTCCAGGGGACCAAGCTCCTGCACGAGGTGGGGCGGAGGCTCGGCGCCCTGGAGGAGAAGGACCAGATGGAGGCCGTGCGGTGAGGATCCCCGGGGGCGCCGGCGGGAGGGGCGGGGGGGACTGTGGTCACGGGGCTGCTCGGTGCGTGCGGCCCCCCACAATCTGCTTACGCTCACAGCACTCTGCGGGTGATTCCAAGGCGGCCTTTGGGGGATGCTTCTAGTAACGTTCTCCAGAGACTCTTATACTAGTTTCTGCCGAGCCGCCAGGAGCTCGCGTGTGGACGAAAACAAAGTGCCAAGCCTGTGGGTGGGACCAGCTTGGCTCCCCATTGCCGTGGTCACAGGCGCACACACACGCGTGTGCACACACGCACACACACACGCACACACACGTCTTTGCCAATCATCACAAGGGAGAGAGCGGAGTTCAGGGAAGATGGGAAACGGGGTTGGGAGACAACAGGAGTGGGACAGGGAAAGGATCCTGGCCCCCCGGGGGTCGCTCAGAAAAGCCCGCTTGGCCCCAAAGTGTGGCCCGTCCTTGTCTCGTGTCGCCGCACATGCTAGCCGCTGAGCAGGGACCAGCAGAGGACAGAAGGAGGCTGAGCACTAGGGGACAGATGCTCAAACGACGGGAGTTTCGTTGTTGTCCTGGAAAAAAGACATCAAGAGCCCATTCCCGGCCGGCGCCGGCCTTCGCACCCCGCGGGCAGGGAGGCTTTTCACGGTCCGCCGGCCCCAGCCACCGAGAGATGTTGCGGAACCGCTCGGCCGGTCAGCGGGCTTGTGTCTGGGGAATGACGGGAGGGGGTGGGGAACCCACGGAACGGGGCCTCTGGTGACGACAGTCGTCTTCCCTGCGAAGAGGGGCGCGGGACGCTGGCCCCCGGGCACGTGGACAGGGTGGGACACGGTGTGCAGGTGACAAAGGCTTGTGCCCTGGAGGGCTGCGAGGAAGCGTGCTGTCCCGTCCCCGCTCTTGCCGTGGCTCCGTGCTTTGCACGTCGGAAACATTTTACCTTCCTGACTTGTGACATTGTTTCTGAAAAGGTCGGGGCCCCTGTGTGGGCTGAGTTAGGTCATTGTCAGTGGGTGAAGTGGTGCGTGAGCGGAGGGCGGTCCTCTCTGTTCTAGGCCGTCGTGAGCTGGTGGAGGAGACGAGGCGATGTGCCCAGGGTCCTGTCAGAAAATACAGGGGAGGGGCAGCTTCTGGGGGCCGGTGGTCGGAGAAGGGTGTCTGTTAGGGGGCTTTTGCCTGGGAGCTAACACACAGGCAGGCAAAGTCAAACATGGTTTTAAAATAAGCAATTATACCGGCTCTGGAAGTCCAGAACGACGGGAGGCCTCGGGGTTCAGCAGTACCCCCCAAAACCCGGGCTTTCTTGTCCCTCTGCCCAGCCAGGCTTCTCGGCCTCCTCCAGAGCCGACTCTCCTCCTGCTCGCAGGATGGCTGCCGGGAGCACCTCAGTCCCTGCTGCTTCATTCACCTTCGGCAGGTTGGGGAGGGAGCCCTTTCCAGAAACTTCCAGAAAAGAAGGGGGGAGCTTCCCCAGAAGCACCCACCAAACCTCCCCTTACATGCCGCTGACCAGTCCAGAATCCAGGACCCATGACTGGCCAGAGAGGTGTGGGCTGTCACCCTGAGACCTAGGGGGTCCCCCCACGTGGCTGGGAACGGGAAGAAAGGTGGACAGGAGGGCTCTAGGGTTCTGTGGGGGAGGACAGGGTGAAGGCCAGGTCAGCAGCCAGCAGTGTCCACCAAGGAAGGCTTCTTAGGAAAAGGGCAGGGGTCCCGTCGGGACTTGCCTGTGGGGGTGGGACTTCCATCAGCGGCGATGGGGCTTGCCCTGCGAGATGGAGGCAAAGCCTTCCTCCCTCGGTGCCCCTCCTCGCCCACCCCGTCTGGCGGGTCCTGTGGAGCGTGGGGCACAGGGCGCCTTGCCCCAGAGGCCCGGGCGGAAGGTCGCAGCGTCCTTCAGGCACACCGGCAGCCCGCGCCCCTGCAGGTGCTTGGCTAGGTCTGGTCGCTCCCCTCCGAGCACGGGAACAAGACAGCAAAGGGTAGCTTCACACTCACTGTGTTGTCTAAAAATAAGGAGTTGATCTGGCCATCTGTTCAAAAAACGAGGCAGAACCTGTTCTGGAAAGACAGTAAATAGCATCGACGTTTAGACCACCGAGGCTCGCAAACACGAGGACACATAAACCGTTGAAAACCTTACAGCCTTTTTAAGACGTGCGGGAAGCTGAGGTCCCGATGTCTCAAGCCACAGAGCACTCGACCAAGCTTTATTTAGGGTCTGGGCCTCTGTGTTTTCATTTCAGAAAGAAATAACCCAGTTTCATCAGAAGTTTAAGAAAACATGCGGCTGGCGGTGGTCCCCAGCCCATTGTGTGACTGTCCCATCTTCTCCCGCCTCCGTGCCTCTGTCCCGGGGCCCCCGGGTCAGCAGCCTCACGGTGCTGGGCCCCGCGCCCCCATCACACCGAGCAGGACAGAAGCACTGGCCGTGTTTCTCCCCTCCCCCTCGTTGGCTCCTCTTTCTTGCCAAATCCAGCCTGGGCTGTGAGCTTCCCCCACTCTGAGGGTGCTGTGGCCCCTGTGTCAGCTTGGGTCCCCAAGAAGGGTGCCTGGGTTGGACGGGGCTGTCTGTGAAGGGTGCCAGGGCATGGGTGACACCAGGCTGCAGGGGACTCTGCCACTGTGCAGGGGTTGGGGGGGTGGGGGGACGGAGGGCCAGGTGGGAAGGGGGTCTCCCAGGGGCAGCCAGGTTCTGAGAGCCTCCACCAGGGTGATGGGGAGCCCATTGCCAAGAGAGCCAGTGGAGGACCCCACGCCAGGCCACCCAGGCCTCGCTGTAGGGCCCCGCTGTGCTCGGTGGCTGGGAGCACGGCTTAGGTGGCACAGACACCGTGGAGGTTTCTCTGACCTTGTCCCCCCGCCTGAAGACGAACAGCTCCGCTCACCAGGACCTTGTGCCGCCGCCCGTGAGATGTTCTCCTGACCTCGGTCTCACCCACGCTGACCAGCTCCTGGCTTCCCCGCGGCCGGCTCAGCGGTGGCCACAGCAGTCAGCAAGCAGGTCTACCATCACGCTGCATCCCCATGGTGGCCCCCTTCTGCAGGAGACCGTGCTTCTAGAGGGCTGGAGGCCTGTGCCCCGGGGCCTCTGCCGACCAGCGTGGAACCGATCTCAGGATGTGCTCCGTAAAGCTAAGCACATGACGGACTCACTTTGGCTCTTGCTGGCCTCAGACGACCCCAGCAATACCAAGTGCTCCCCGCACATGAAATCGGGCTCTCCTTGATCTTGGGGTTCCGCTGTTCACCAGAAGACAAGTCACCACCTGGGAATTGCTTGGTTTGTCAGCAAGAATACAGGTACAAGATGACAAAAGTAGTTGATGTTGGAAAAAACAACCACCCTTGGAAGATTCCGGAGTACCTTATCAGTGAGGGTCAGTATCGGGATTTCTGGCATTGACGTCAGGAGGCGAGTCGCTCGGTGATCAGAGGAAAGGGTCACCGAAGGCCCACGGTTCCGCGGATTTGGAGGGCGGAAGGCTGAGGGTGGAAATCCAAGCCATCTCGCAAGTCGGAATGGAGCCCGTCGTGGTACACGTGCCTCACTCCTCGCTCCGTGGTCCCCACAGACCGTCCCTTGGCTTTGCTCCTTTTCCCTTGGCTTTACAGACACGTGACTGTAATCTCCAGTCTTTATGGCGCTCCTCCTGGGTCTCTGGGTCTGTCCTCTTTCAAGGACACCGGTCACACCAGATCCAGGGCACCGACTTCAACCTCTTCTTAACTACCTGCATCTGATGGCCTTATTTCCAAACACGGTCTCACTCTGAGGTTTTAGGGGTCGGGACTTGACCGTAATTTTCGGAGTTTGACCCGTAACCACTGTTGAAATCAGCAACAAGAGTCCCTTGTCCTCCCCCTGCTCCTTCCCGCCAGGCCTGTCCGGCAGAGGCCGCCGCGCCCAGCCCTCCGTGGCCAGAGCACAGCTGTCATGGCAGCATGAGGTCCCATCTCGTGCCGTCCTGCGGGGCAGGGGAGGACTTCACCATTCTGCGCCCTGACCGTGTCTCGTTAGATCAGTATTGGGGGGGAAGGACCACGGGGACGCGGCTCACTACGGAGCAGGTCGCTCACCCCGTGCCTCACTGTGGTCGGCATCTTTCAGTTCTGGAAGTGTTGCTCTGTCTTTCTCTTGAGACTCTTCCTCTGGACCTACTCGTGGTCTCTCCCACTCGTTCCCGAATCTCGCTCGCGCTCCTGAGAGCCCTTGTGCTCAAGCACAGCATCTTCCCGTCATCTGCCGATTCCCACCTCCTCCTCTTCCCCGCGTCTGTGGGCCTGGTGGCCTCTAGGCCCAACTTCTGACATTCTCTCACGACCTTCCTCCATCAGGAGGTCTGGGACAGCGTCGCTCCTAGCTGGGGAGGAGGGCTGGTCCTCCACGTGTTGGCTCTGAGGACGTGGTACCCAGAGCGTTAGGCTCAGTTCTGGCCTAGGAGGGCAGTTGTCAGGGATGGGCCGGCTCCGGCCAACCAGCACCACCCAGAAGACAGAAGCAAGGGGATGGTCCGCAGGGGCAGGAATGGGGGGACGGGGCTATACGGGTGGCGGAGGGCGCACACAGGAGGGGAGCAACTTGCAGAGTCCCGGGAAGCAGCTGGTCATCTGCCGGCCGGCGGCAAGACCCCCACTGCCGAATTAGAGTCCAGAAACCAGAAAGGTTCCTGCCATTTTGTGGGGATACAAGGGACGCCAGGGGAGCGGTAAGAGGCTGGCAAGGGCGAGGCAGGCCCTGGGCGGCTCCGGCAGGTCAGCCAGCTGCTAGCGTCCGAGGCAGGAAGCACAAGGCAGGGGCCCCTGCGGGAGTTGGGGACAAAGGACACGGCAGGTGCGGTGAGAGCCCGGCGCCTGACTCCAAGCCCCTTAGCACAGAGCCAGGGTCTGCTCTCCAGGCAGATCCCAGAGGACCCTCCCAGAGTGTGGGGCGGTTGGGAGTCCCACGGTCCAAGTGAGGAGCAGATGGTAGCCGAGGACAGGGACCCCGCAGCGCCTGGTCTCTGGAATGGCCCGGGCTGCTTTGTAATCTCGGCTCTGGGTCGGCAAATCGAGGGACCCAGACCGTTCTCACCCGGGCCCTTGGAGGCCTTCAGTGTGGACTTACTGCCCGTGTCCGTGCGCTAGGAAAGGCCATAAACCATGGGGTGCGCTCACTACCCCCTCTCTCTTTTGGCCTTGCAGGATGATGCTGAAGGAGCAGTACATCGACAAGACGCGCGTGGCCGTGTTCGGGAAGGTGAGCCGGCACCGAGCTTGGTCAGGGCACCCCCGTCCCCGCCCCCATCCGAGAGCCCTGCCCAGCCCCCTCACCCAGCCCTGACGAGATTTGTCCGGGAGGTCTCTGGTCTCGTGCCGTGAGAGCGACGGCTCTGCTAAAAGCAAGAGGCTAGACGCTGACAGATCCCAGCAAGGGGCCCCCCCTCGACCCGCTCAGGCCTCAGAGTTTCTGTCTCCGTGTGTGCAAGGGAAGAATGAGAAGCCAGACCCCGTGAGAGCACTTCATTAGGTCTCTAACCCCCTTTCTTAGGGAAGCCATGGCACCTGGTGTGGTACCCCGGGAAGCAAGGGCGGCAGGGGTCTTTATTTCCGTGTATCTCCATGAGCAGGACCACATTAATTTACGGGTTTGCCGGCACGGCAGGAGGGAAGGAGGCGGTTCCCGTTCCTCAGGGCGGCCCAGGGCCACGGGCTGGAGGCCCAGGGCTGCGAGTCAGGCCCGTGGGGGCAGCAGGCCCAGGCACACGCCCCTCACCCCCGTTCTTAGCCTGAATCCATGGCCTCTTGATCGCAAGGGAGTGAGGCACAGAGGGACACGCACAGACCCGGCTTCCCTCTGGGAGCCCTGTGGGAGCACAGGTCACCTCACAGTGACCTCATGGTGGGGGGAGGCTTGAAGACGTAATCCAGAGACGACCTCTTAGGTCATCGCCCCGGAACCTCCACGCCCAGCGTTCTCAGAGGGCCTCCTGGGGCCCCTCCGGAGGTGAGGCGGCAGAGGGGAGGGCCCGATGGCTTCTCTCTTGGGCGCAGGGACAGACCAGAGCTTGGGCACAGAGTCCTAGAGGCTCTGTCCCCGTTGGCGGGGACCACTCAGTGCCTGTGAGGGGCTCGGGATCATTCGTAGTGTGACTTTGCGTGTCAGTGTTTGTCACACGCTGTGCCCACACGGGACGGGTGGATGGCCAGGCCAGGCCAAGGCAGGGACCCTCGGCCCGGGTCTGTCTCTGGTCAGTGCTCGCTCCTCCTCAAACGCACACGTAGCCTTTCCAGACCGGCCTCTCTCGCCTGGTAACTTAGGTCCCGGGTCTCATGGCTCGAGCTCTCGTTACTTCTCAGCACAGAATATCGTGCCAGGAGCAGCGCCTGTGTGGACACTCAGCTACTCCTGGGTTTGACCCCCCAGGCACAGGTTTTTGTGTGCGTGTAAGTTTGCAGCTCCTTTGAATAAATGCCGAGGAGGGTGGTTGCTGGATCACATGGTAGAGTACGGCCCGTTTTGTAAGAAACCGCCACGCTGTCTTCGACGGGGCTGCCCCATCCGGCGTCCGCACCAGCCGGGAGTGAGGGTTCCTGGTGCTCCCCATCCCTGCCGGCGTGTGGGGTCATCAGTCCACAGTTTTTTGAAAACCAGTAGTAGGATGACATGTGAGGACCTACCGATTCCATTGCCAATGAAAATCATAAACTAGAAACTAAAAAGATGCTTTTATTGTCATTAAGACAAGATATCCCTGTTCTGTGGAAGGAACGGCATGAAATGGTAATGAACTAGCGCGCAGTCTGAGGGGTCAGCCCCGCAGTGAGGCTGGCGCGGCAGGGCCTGCCCCGTCGCCTCCGTCAGGCCTGTGGCTTCTGCACGCTTGACCCTCCAACCCCAGCACACATACATGCACGCGCACACACACACACACCTCAGTATACACACACACTCCCGTGCATACACTTATGCACACATACTCCCATTACACACATGCACACACACATGCACACACACCTGTGAACACACAAATATGCATGTGCACACACTGTCCCACACACACATGAGCACACATGTGCATATGCACACGAACACCAGTACACACTCCCATGCACACACACAGCCTCTTCAACAGCTCCAGGCCCCCAGGAGAAAACACCTGGTTCCCTTGCGGCTCTGCTCCTGCCCCTTCCCACGTCTGCTCATCACAGCTTCCCATCCGTGTCGGGGGAGGGGACACACCTGAGCCAGGCGGCTTCAGAGGTGTCCATGGCAGATCACTGGTCAGGCTGTGCCCTCTCTGGACGGCCCGGGTGAAGCAGGGGTCTTGTTTGTCAGCCCCGAGCTCAGGGCACTATAGGACTTAAAGGAGCTGCCGTGTCCCACACCCGCGTGGACGCCTTCTCCGCTCACGCTGACGCGGGCATCCTGGCAGACGGGTGCCGGGGCCCTCTGACGCAGGCTCCTCGTCGACCCTGCCTCAGGATCACTTTGAGGGGCCTGGCCGTCATCTGTACGTTGCCTGACATGGGGCCCCGAGAGGAGAGGCCGCGTCCGTGTATCTCGTTGGGATGGAGTTGGCCTTGCGTGGTCTTCACGCTCTACCAGAAGCAACGTGATGGCGGTGGCCGTGCGGAGTCGCTGAGTCACATCTGCGCGGTTCTCCGAGTGTCACCGATGTCCCACCCACTCACCCCCCCGTCTCTCTCCCAGGACTACGGCGGGTATCTGAGCACCTACATCCTCCCTGCGAAGGGGGACAACCAGGCTCCGGTGTTCACCTGTGGCTCTGCTCTCTCTCCAATCACGGACTTCAAGCTCCACGGTAAGGGTCATGAGGCCACCGGCCCGGCCCCGTGCTCCCCTGTCACCGCGCTCCCAGCTGCTGCCCCGCTGCGCACACCCGCGCCAAGGGAAGGCCACCGGGGGCCGGCGGCTAACGAGTGACCCGGAGAGAAGCCAGGTCAGGGGAGGGAGGGCTTCAGGTCACTACTTAGATGGAAGTGGTCAGCCCACCGATGCCTGTGTGTCCCCTTCCCGACACAGGAGACCCGGAGCGAGGCCCTGGCATGGGGGGCCCCTGCTGGGGCAGCAGCCTTGCGAGCGTGCTGGCGGGAAGGGCCTGGCTGCTGTCCCGCGGGGGCCCCGTCCCCTCTGTCCCCAGAATTGGGGCAGGGGCACTGCTCGGGCTCTGTGTCTGGGGCCTGGGGCCTGTTTGGGCAGAGATTCCCTGAGGAGGGCCGTTGGGGGGGGGGCGACCGGGTGGGGGCCTGGCAGCTGAGCTGCACTCAGCCGCCTCCCAGGGTGCAGGTGGCACGCGGCCAGCCCCGTGCCTGACGAAAAGGCAGGAGGCAGAGGCCTGGGACGGGGCATAGGACGGGGCCTGGGACGGCAGACGGGGTGAGCAGACACGGGCAGGCCCCGCACGTGGGCACCGGACCTCTGCCAGGCGCCACCGTGGCTCTTTGGGCTCACTTTTGGGATTCGAGGCTTCCCACACTGTCCTGGTCAGCCGGCCCCTTTTCTCTCCTTGTGGGTGCTTTGGTGACATTTGTGCTTTTTTATTTATTTATATATATTTTTTAATTTTTTCATGCTTTTTTTTAAAAACACGTGGCGAGGTATTCCTTATGGGCTTTGAGAACCGGCTCGCAGGCCGAGGCTGTGGGAGGCCGGGCCGTGAACCCCAGCAACACTGCACAAAGCAGCCCGATTAACGGGATCAGAAATGGAGAGGGTTCCTTGTCGCTGCTCTGCCAAGGGTACCAGGACCCTGGCTATACCCGCCACTGGACCCCAGCTCGGTACCTCGGGCGCCACAGGGTCCAGCGGCCCTCGTCCCCTGCCTCCTGCAGCCGGAACGCTCACAAAGGACGCGCTGATTCTCAGGAAGCGCGCTCATGCCATGTGAGGACTCCTCTCGTTCAACGTTTTAGTAATTTAATATTAATTTTCCCACGGGAAGACATGTAGCCCTTTTTTTAAAAAAGATTTTATTTATATATTTGATAGAGAGAGATCACAAGCAGACAGAGAGGCAGGCTGGGGAGGGGGAGCAGGCTCCCCGCCGAGGAGAGAGCCCGATGCGGGACTCGATCCCAGGACTCTGGGATCATGACCTGAGCCGAAGGCAGAGGCTTAACCCACTGAGCCACCCAGGCGCCCCTCAGAGTTTAATCATGCCTTTTCAAGTTTGCCTGATTTGAGTGCACATGAGGAGCATCTGCACCTGGACTGGTCCTGGGGCTCCAGACGGGGGTCCTACACGGTCTCCTCCCCTTACTCCAGGATACAGAAGCCTCTGGAGCTCCTTCCACCCCGACCGTCCTGACTAGGTAGACACCGGCTCCTCACCCAGAACCTGGACCCGGAGCCAGGGTCTCAGCTAAAATGGGACATGTCTCGTCTTTAAAAAAAAAAAAAAAAAAAAAAAAAAGGCAAATCCAGATGAAAATCTGCTCTTTAGAATTTGTCTTTCCTACGTGTTGAAAACAAAGGACAGGTGGGGGGCGGAGGGCTCTTACCTCTTTCTTGAGGTTTCAGATGAATGGTTTCGTTGATGGAGATTTGGTCTGTTGCTTAAACCCAACCACCAACTCTAGCGTGTTCGAATGCTAGCGCGGTGCTGTCTGCTTCCCCGGGCAAAAACCCGCAGGTTGAGGGGTGTCTTAGAAGCAGCATCTGCCCTGCAAGGGGGCGCCCCCGCATCTGGGGCTCTGCGCAGCCTCGCCCCGGGTAACCTGCCTTCCTCTGCCTGTGTCCAGCGTCCGCATTTTCCGAGAGGTACTTGGGTCTGCATGGACTTGACAACAGGGCGTACGAGGTATGTGTGGGCGCCCCGGCCGCCTGGCGGGATGGGGAATCGGGTGATATCGGCCCCATCTCTCCGGCCCCTTGCCCAGCTCTGGGACTCACACTGCCTCCCCGGGCCCACTGTGTCCTCCGTCTCCCCCACCAGACTCACTCTGAGAAGACCCTCCTCCAGGCTGTGAGCCGAGGGGACCAGGGCCTTCTCCAGGTCTGCGCGGTTTCCCTCTCTGGCACCCGAGGGGTGAGGACAGAGTTAGGGAAGTCTTCCAATGGCCAGAGGGTCTGTCCCAGGGTCCACATTCGTTGGGCACAGATGACTGCCCGACCCCTTCCCCAAGGCTGGCTCTATTTTTGGGAAAATAAGCCATCGGTTGGGCAACAGAAAGTCCCCTGATGCCGCCTGCTCCTCCATGGCCACAGAACGGACTGTGCAGGTGTCATGTGTGGTGCTTCTTGGCGGCGGGTGGTGGCCACACATCTGCCCCTGGGGATGGGGGGTGGCCTGGTTTCAGAGCCGGGATCTGTGCACAGACTGTCCGGCCAGCTGTCCTCCCCCAGTGGCACTGGCGGAAATAAGGCCCAGAGCCGCCCACAGCGGGTGAAACCGCTCCCATGCCCCCTTCCTCCTCCACGTGGGCGCCCCCCCAGGGCACCCGAAAGCCCCCGGTCCTCCCGAGACTGGCCCCCGGCCCCCGGCTACCGTCTCAGTCAGGGGTCCAGGAGGAGCCTCTGGCCAGCAGCAGGGCCCACTAACCTTGTCGCCTTGCCCCCGCGTGTGCAGATGACCAAGGTGGCGCACCGCGTGTCAGCCCTGGAGGGGCAGCAGTTTCTGATCATTCACGCAACGGCGGACGGTAAGGCCCAAGGACGCCACGTCTCCGCGTTGCCTTCATGCTGTTAGGGGACTAACTGGGCCTTTCCTCTCTCTCTCTCTCTCTTTTTTATTTTTAACAGAGAAAATCCATTTCCAGCACACGGCAGAGCTCATTACGCAGCTAATTAAGGGGAAGGCTAATTACAGCTTACAGGTACGGTATTTGCACGTCTCTGCTCCGCTCCTTCTGTGGAAAAGGAACCGGCGGGTACTCAGTCAGTCCCCGTCCTGCAGACACACCCGCAGCACGGCGGTCCTAGGCGGGCAGGACGCGTGGGGCCAGACGAATCGGCGCACGCTTGTCTTCTCTAGTAATTGGTGATGAGGGCTCCATCCTGCCCTGGAGCCCTGTGCAAGGCCGGTGAGAACTGCACTGCCCCCCATCTCTGGGCAAAACGGCCAAAACGGCCACACACCACTACAGTGAGGCTGGAGGCGGCCCTGGCGGGTGAGGAGGGGCTGTTGTCCCAGCACGGAGGCGAGCGGCCTCCTGGAGAGCTGGGGGCTTTCCATGGGCAGGTCCTGAGCCTTCTGCACCAGCTCCCTCTGGATAGCAACACACGTTTACTGAATTCTGGAAGAATGTTCCAGAATCTTCTGTGGCTGAGAAGCCATTAGAGGGCTGCCCTCACAGGCTTGTTTTCACTGGCATCAAATACTGACCCAGCGGCTCACGTCTGGGCGGCTTCTAGAATCATCTTCTGTTTCCTTCCTGACCATGGGTTCCCTTGGCAAAACACATCTTACCCCGATGGCCTTTTCAGGTCTAGAGATAAATGGGAAATTTCGCCCGCTAGGCAGCCCCTGGCACGGACGGCCACCTGCCTTCGTCCTGAGCTCCTGGCCTTCCCACACCGCTGCTGCTTTGGAGGGTCACATGATGGCTGCACCCGCAAGGGGCGCTTCCTGCAGGGAAGGGTTTGGCCTGAGTGTTGATGAGTGGAGAGAGGATGAGTGGTTCGTGTCAGCTTTGAGTTTACTCCGGAAAGTGTTCAGATCATGGTAAGGTTGAGAGTCGCTATAGTACTGTTAAATACATTCTAGACACATAGTAATAGCCGCGGAAGGTTGAAGGGGGAGTCTCCATGTGCTAATGTGAGTCACTCCCCACGGCATAGACCGAGCTAAGTGAGCAAGGTTTTGAGCAAGACGCATTGTAGACCACAGTAGAGACCATAAAAGGGACCCCAGCCCAGGGCCCTGCCTGCAGGCACAGTCATATCTGCACAGATACGCAGCGAGTTGGTGTCCGTGACCAACTCCAGGGAAGGGCATAGGGCTTGGGGACCAAGAGCGGGAGAGATGTACACCCTTCCTTGGGTCCTTTTGTAGTACAGACTTTTTTAGTCTGTGTAAGAGCTCCATTCCATCATTTAGAAGTACTCTGAAATACTCCGGAGACCTGGAGGAAGCGGGATTACAAACGCTGGGGCAGCCTGGCTTCATGGGAAGCGTGTGGGCTTCCCCATCACTTAGACTTGGCTTTGAGTCCCTGCTGAACCGGTACCCTTGTGTGGCAACGCTGCAGCACCCCTAGGGGACAGGGGGCGTCATTACACGGGGTCCGTGCGGTCTGGTCTTACTCCAAGCGCTGAATCCTCACAAAACTTTATGAGCTGGGTTCTGTGACGATGACCACCTCCACTTGGCACAGCTGCAAACTGAGGCCCAGGAAAGGTCCCTGCCCGCGGCCCCAGGGTGAGCCTAACGCAGGTGAGGGGTGTAGAGACAGCCCAGAATTCTTCCCACGTCTCTGGGTGGCCTGGTGCCTGGAGACCTGGACCAGAGCCCCTGTAGTCCCGGGCTGTGTATCCAACCCGAACCCGCAGATCCAGACTGGGCCAGGGTCTGTTGGACAAAACGTGTCCTAATTTAGCCCGCGGGTTCCCTGAGAGCCCGCCGTGCCCGGCGGAGCCTCCCAGAGAAGGAGGAGCGGCTTGGGAAGTCCGGCTCTCCGGCTGAAACGGAGCCCTGCGTGTGCGGTGTCTGGGCGGTGCTGGGTTCGCATCCCCCGCGTGTCCCCGGGCCTGCGGGGGCCCCCGCTGGCATAACGTGTCCCCGCCTTCCCCGCAGATCTACCCGGACGAAAGCCATTACTTCCACAGTGCTTCCCTGCACCAGCACCTGTACCGGTCCGTCGTCGGCTTCTTCGCGGAATGCTTCCGGATTCAGGACAAGCCGCCCGCGGCCACAGCGAAAGAGGAGGAGGAGGAGGACTGACCTGGAGCCGCCCCGAGCGCCGCGGGCGGGGGCTCCTCGGGACAGTGTGCAGCCGGGACCCCGCCTCCCTCGCCGCAGGGGCGGGGCCGGGGGCAAGAAGTGTGACTTCCCACAGCATGTGTGTCTTGCGTCCCGAAGGCAGTTTTGCTCCGGAAACCGGCTCCTTCCCAGGCCGAGACGCGTCACCGCTCACGAAGACTCCCCCGCGCCTGGAACCGCGGCCTCGCCTCCTCCCGGCCCCAGAGTGACCGGTGCATCCCACGGCCTCTCCCCAGGGAACCGAGCAAAGGATGGACAGCAGAGAAGAAACCGGCGCTCCGGTCCCCGCTGAGAAGCAGGAGCGTGCAGACCCGCCCTCGCTCGCCCGCCGCGCCCCTGTCCGCAGCTCCCCCGCCGCCCCCTGTCACCGCGCCACGGACACACTATAGCACAATTACCGTAACCGTACTTGTCCATAGATTGGCTTTGCTCCTTCCTGTAATTAGGAGACCCGGCATTTTAAGGGGCTGCACACAATGTTACTGTAGCTAATGCTAGTGGTTAACCTTATGGAATTAATTCGTATTTTTCTATGGTTTCTACCTGACACTGTCTCCTGTCCTGGGGTTGTTTTGCTCGATTGCTCTCTTGCTTCCTTGCTTTTCTCTTTGTTCTTTCTTGCTTTCTTTTTTCTTTCTTTCTTTCTTTTTTTTTTCTTTTTTGTTTTGTTTTCTTTTTTTGGCTTTGTTTGGCTTTGTGTTCTTCAGTCGATGTGTAGGCTTCACACTCATTTGGATAAAGAAACAGATCAGAAGTAACTAACTGCTATCTCCTCGAGACTGTCTTGAGACTTCGTGGAGAAATTTCAAAAAAAAAAAAAAAAAAAAACTGAGGGGGAAAAAGACATCCAATACCATTCACTAAAAAAGAAAGAAAGAAAAGTCGTAAATAAAACTTCTTTCCCCCAAAGCTGCATTAGGATTTGGCTTAGAGTCACAGGATCTCCCTCTGTCTTGAAGCCCATCCCTTCCCCTTGATAAGTTGTCGAGGCTTTTCAGATGGCCTTTGGTTAAAAAAAGAAGAACAAGAAAAGACAAAGGGTGGACTCCGCCCCTGGGTCTGTCACCTGTGCAGGGGACAGGCATGTCCCCCAGGGGCGGGGGGGATACGTGGGTGTGTGTCGTCACCTCCTGCCCTGGGGACAGCTCGGTGCCTCACCTCCCTGTGCAGACAGCCAGTCGACATGGAGGGGGCCCCCTGACCCTGGGTCCAGCGGCCCCCAGCGTATATCCCGTTTTGTTGTACATAAAGACAGGAACGGCGCTGCCCCTCCACCGGCTCTCACCGTGTCGCCTGCATGCCGATCGGTGGCTGACCGGCGCTCCCCACAAGTGCTAGTTCGAAACCTTATCCATCACTCTGGTTTGCTTTGGAGCCTGTCAACAGCCGGAACGGCAGCTTCTGGTCCTGCCGGGGGGTCCTCCACATCCCGTCAGCAGAGAAGATTGGTCCGTGTGGCTTTTGGTGTTTGGGGGTTTGGGTTTCTGCCACGGGGGTTTTGGACATCCGTTAGGGTGAGCACAGTTGGAAGGTCGCCACCACGGATTTGTCCAGCCAAGACAGTACCTTGTGTGACGAGGACCCAGGCCCGAGCAGCAGGATCCACTGGGAATGCTACGTGACCCTGCTTCTGCTGTGTCAGTGGGCTTGACCGACTGCAGAGCCCACGAGGTCTGACGGGGGAGGCCAGCTTCGGCTGCGAGACCTGGCAGGGGGGAGTGAGAATGTGGCATGGTAGCGTTTGTTCATCCATGGAATAAAACATTATTTTACCACGCGGACAGCTCTTTTCTTGCTTACTCTCCGCCCCTCCTTAGAAAGTGTGCAAAGCTTGACCTTTCTTAAGGTGTTTATGGAGCCCTGCCCAAGACGGACGCCGTCTTCAGGAACCTCCTGGTGTGCAGCAAATGAGAAGTGGACCCGTGGCGGCAGAGTATCTGCAGCAGGCAGGACAGGACCGGGCAGACGGATGGCAGTCCCAAGCCAACCAGAGAAAATGAGTCTCAGTTGTCTCTCTTCAGGTTTTAGGGAAAAGACAGATATTCCCTGACGCTAAGACCAAAATGGCTCTCAGTTGAGACTATAATATTGCCCACTAGAAAATTCTAGAAAAACCGCCCTGTACTGGGGACTCCTCTGGGGCGTCTCCTAGGACATGGGCTGCCTCATCCTCAGAGGTGTGCGTGGGGGGGCTCTCCCCACTGCCCTGAAAACACACCCCTTCCTCCCCCACCTGACCTAGTGGTCCCAGGATGATTTCGTGATGGGTGGACGGCCTTCTGGAAGCCCCAGTTAAAATCCCAGTGTCACAGAGAGACTAGATGGGCATTTCAGAGACTCCCTTGGCACTCCTTCATTAGCACACGGTGTGGGATCTTAAGATCATCACCGGAGGGCCCGGGAAGCCTGGTGAGAGCCTGATACGCAGACAGGAACGTCCAGATCATATATAAACACAGGACCCTGGCCCTCGGCCCGCAGCCATCAGCCCCAATTGCCCAGGTGCGATCAGCAACGGCAGGCTGCCCCGGCGTCCCCCACCTCCAATTTAGGGCTAACGGGGAGAGCCAAATCCAGTCCCCCAACCAGTCCTGGAGGCTCCTGCTTCCAGTCAGCCGCCCTGGGCATTCCCGCGCCTACGGCTCCCCCGTGGGGCACGGCTGACCCCCCCCCACCTCCCGCTGTGAGGCTGCCCCGCCCATGCTTGCACGTCCCCACCGAGCGCACCACAGCGCTGAGCCCCGGCTCCAGCCAGCGGCCCCTGCTTGCTCTCTTTTGGGGGTGTCTAATCGGCTCGGGCTTCCAGAACAACATACCACAGGCTGCGGCTTCAGCAACAGCAGCTTCTCCCAGTTCTGGAGACGGGGAGCCCCGGAAGGAGACGCCGGGCGATCGGCTCCCGGTGAGAGCTCCCTCCCTGGTTCACAGACTCCGCAGCGGGCCCTGACCTCTCGGGGTGGAGGCGGGAGGGCAGGCTCTCTTCTGAGGGCGCTCACCCCTGCCCTGCGGGTCCCACGTCCTGCCCTCACCTAACCTCACAGCCTCCTCACCACCCACCCCCGACCACCACCACGCCGGGGTACGGTTTCTGTTGATTCTCCTTTGGCAGAAAGAGGGTGTTGGAGAGGAGTTGCCCAGGGGCAGCTGGTGCCCTGGGGTCGGGACGGAGGAAGGAGGGTGAGGCGGGGAGAGGCATGAGGAAGCGGGCGGATCGGCAGGGACAGAGGGAGGGCGCCCCGCCCCAGGGAGACCTCCTCAAGGGGGGCTTCCCCCAGGGTCCGGATGGGCTCTTCGGCAAACCACGGGCAGCAAAACTGCCATTCACTGCCCCCCTCTCATCAGATGGGCGATCCCCAGGGGAGGCGAGGGCGCCGCCCCAAACCCCGGGGAAGGCAGCAGCGGCACCTGCGCCTCTTTCCCCGCTGGGTTTTCTCGGGAGGATCAGCTCTGAAGGCCAGGCCTCTGGGCCTCACGGTGCCGCTGGGGCTCTCAGCCTCACAGCTTAGGGGTCCCGAGCCTCAGGCCGACACGGAGCCACACTGGGTGGAAATGGGGGACGATGTCTAGGTTCCGGGCACACAACGAGTCCGCAGACGCGTCCAACTCCTGCTCAGTTCAGCCGGGCGGGGGCCAGAGGCCCGCACACTTTCTAGCACCAAGCACGATTGAAGGCACCTGCTTGCGAATCTGTCACCTGGGACAAACCCCCTCTCTGGCACTTCCCTTTCCTAAAGCAACAACCCAAAGCGGACGAACTCCAACAGCCGTGGCCACTGTCTCCCAGCACGGAGCTGTGGACAGAGTGCTCGGTGAGTTAGAGGTGAATCAGGACACGGTTCACCTCTCTGGACGCTTCCTTCCCGGCCCGCTGGTCCTCCCCTCTGAGCTTCGGCCTGACGCCAGCGCAGTCCCTCTCCCCCGGGGCAGCGGTGTCAGGCTGGGCTGGGAGACGGGGAGGCTGAGTGCTCTGCTCCATCCGGCCCCATCCTTGTGTCCCTGCCAGGCCTCCCCACGTCTCTGGGTCCCGTTTTCACAGTAAAATAGAGTAAGGGCAGCCATACCAGGCAGCTGTGAAAATTCAGCAAAATGTCCGTGACACACTTTGGAAGGCACGGGGGCCTGTGGAAACGTGCAGGCAGCAGGAGAAATTCCGGAGACGCTGCCCTTGGAATCAGGAGAGGCCAAAGCTCTGGGCCGCACCTGCTGCCCGTCCTCCCCACCTGAGCCCTCCACGGGTCCTGGGGACTCACACGTGCAGACACAGGACACACAGGGGGACACATAGGAGCCTGAGCCCTGAGGACTCCCTGCTCCTACTCTGCTCCAGCTCCCTGGGGTGGGCTGACGCCCCAGCAGGGTCACCATTCCCGGCTTCCAGACAGGACAGGCAGCTTGCAGGCATCCGGACCTAGGGCCTGGGGCACCCTGGGATTCCAGGTCAGGTGGGGCCGGGCAGGATCATGGGGCATTCTGGAAGGCCAGACTCTGGAGGACCCTGTCACATAGCACCTTAGTCCCATGGCAGAGCAGCTGTTTCTAAAAGACCTGCCTCTGTGGCCTGTCTTGTAGACGATAATCAGAAACGTTTTTCTAACATTCAGGATGCCCTGCATGACCTCGGGTCCTCAGTCCGAACAGCCCTTCCGGTCACCTGAGGCCAGGGGCACGCTGGAGCAGCCAGAGCACCTCCTGACCCAGGACGTGCCTGGAATGTGACTTTTGTCAGTGGTGGTGGTGGTGGTGCAGATTCTCTCTGTTGAACTGGTTCCTTCTGGTGATTTGATTCTCACCCCATAAAGCTTTACTTGGAGGAGAGTAGACAGAGGGAGGCAGCATCCCCGTCCTCCAAGCTGGTGGGTTCAGATTTCTGGAAAGGAAGTCCCCTGTGGTCGTCAGCACTGAGACGACTCGGGCCACATAGCTGGAGACAGCAGGATGTGGAGGCCAGCAGAGGCCCAGCCAAGGGCCAGTGGGAATTGAGGTGCCCCTCCTGGGGACCTCCATCGGGCTAGCTCAGGGCCCAGCTGCCTGAGACCTACTGAGGGGCGAGTGACTGCTGGCTATGTAGAAATGTAGGGTTCATCAACCTGCCCTCACCCAATCTGGTGCCTCCACTCTGCCCAGCCCCTGCCTGCCCCCCGCACAGCCACCTCCCAAGCTCCCAAAGTCGAGCTCGTTTCAGAGACACGCCCACAGCCCCACTCAGAGACTCAGCGGGAGAGGATGGTCAGTGCGGGCTCCAGGACCTGTCACAGCACTCCGGGGAGGACCGTCGGTGTGCTGGTCATAACGAAGGGGTTGTTCTTGTGGGCGTCCCCGTGAACATGCAGTAAATGTCTCCTCGTGGGCTTTTCCTTCTGTGAGTCTCTTTCTTTATCGCCGCCTGAAGAAGTCCTGGTTTGTCGCAAGGAAGCCATCCTGACCCCCGACAACTGGGTTTAGCAAGATATCCTGCCACTTGTGGGAAGTCAAATCCCCAGTAGGTTCTCGGTGGGCTGCGAGCTCTTCATGGTGCACCATCACGGGCCCATGACCCACAGAAGGCCATGGCCACAGTCACCCACAGCCCCTCTGCCGCCTCCCGGGACTGCAGGACAGGTGCAGCTCTCACGTGAGTGAGCGGGACTGATACTTCTGCCTGGTGTGCTGGGAGCGGCCTCACACGGGAGCTGGGGGGGCCGCTGGGCCTGGACCGAGGGGGCAGCCCCCCCACCTCCCGCCGGACCTGGGAAAGGGCAGCTCCAATGAGAACAGGACCGAGAGGTGGGGCTAGTGTGCAGAACAGGGCTTGGAGCCCCATGAGCCTGCTACTCCCCAGGTCTCTGATGCCCTAGATCCTGGAGCAAGTGTCCTAACCTCTCAGAGCCTCGCGCCCCTCCTTGGTGGAACACAGTCACCCAGGGACAACCATGTGAGCAAGGGGGAAATTCTGAAAGTCGTGCTTAGCCCGCAGCAGCCACTCCGTAAAGTGAGCTAATATTGTTCAGAATGTCCAGGATTTGTTTTTTAAAATCTTTAACCAAAACAGCTTGGAAAAGGTCTGACAATTTGCGTTTCACCAGTTGCTTCCGACCACGTCCTGAAGTCTGGGAAACAGGTCGGTTTCCAGGCGCTGGAAGGGCGGCGGCTTTTCCCAGTCGGAAGTTCCCGGGACAGCTCGGTGGCCATGGACAGGCCACGTGAACTTCAGGGCTCCAGTCAGTGGGCGACGTGCGGGTCGGCCGAGGGTCCCTGAGCCGCTCTGGTCACATAAAACGTGTGCGAGCCCCTCATCGTGCGGGTCCTCTGCTTCCCGCCGGGCGGGCAGGCGCTGGGCCGCGTCCGACGCACACGCCTGAGAAGGCCCTGGGAAGCCTGTCCCGTGACTGGGGCACCGGGGGCAGGGTCCTGGGTGGTCCCCGCAGTGGAGGACCGAGCGCTCCCAGCCGGCCCCGCCCCCGGCCGGCCCCGCCCGCGCCCCGCCTCCTCCGCCCACAGCCCCCTGCGTCCCGCGCTCGGCCTCCCGCCCACCCCCGCCCACCCCCGCCCACCCCCGCCCACCCCGGCCTCCCAGCCAGCCCCGGCCCGCGGCCGCCCCCGCCCCCGCCAGCCCCAGGTGCCCGCCCAGGCCCCTCCCCGCCCGCGGGGACCTAGCGGGGACGCGGCCCGCAGAGGGCAGCAGAGGCCGGGCGCTGGGCCGTCCGCCCGCCCGCGGAGCTTCGGTCAGTGGCACGCGGGTGCCGGGCGGGCGGGCGGAGGGGCGGCCGCGGTGGCGGCGTGGGCGCGGGGGTGGGGGCGGTGACCCTGCCGCGCAGGCGGCCCTGGCACGGCGCGGAAGGGCAGGCTCTCGCGAGCCGGGGCGGCGCCGCGCAGAGGAGGGACCGACGCGCGGACACCGCGGAGCTGCGCCCGGGGCTGCGGGTGCGGGGAGCGCCGGGGCGCGGGGACCGGAGGGCAGCGCGGGGAACTGCTGCCGGCGGCCTCCTCGCGCGTCCCGAGCCGCGGCCGTGACCCGCAGCAGCCGCCGGACGTGGGGCGGGGGTCCACGGGGCAGGCGCCCGGCGCGGCCTCGGAAGCGCTCGGGGCGGCAGGTGCGAGGCCGGGCGGGGAGAGGCCCCACCTGGGGACGAGCTCGGGGACGAGGGCCTGCGGCCGCTGGCGACACAGGGGTGACCACGCACGCGTCCTCGGCGCGGGCCCGCGTGGGGTGAGGAAGGCTCCGGGGGTCAGCGGAGGGCAGGTGCGCTCCTCTGCCCCGGGCCGAGCGCTCGGCGTCCACGCCCCGCTGGCGAGCGCCCACGGTGCGGACTGCCAGGCTCGCGCGGACAGCGGTGCCCGGGACGCCTGCCCGCCGCGCGGCCGCCGCCGTGTAGCCCTTTGGGAAGCGGGTAGCGCGGGCTGCGGCGGCCTGGCCTCGGCCAAGGCGGCTTCCCCGGGGACGGGGCGTGCGGGCCTGAACTGGGCGCTGGGGGGACCCGGCCAGCCGCGGCCGTGCCCTCCCGCCGGGTGTCGGGGTGCAGACCAGTCCCTGCAGTCTGGGTCCCTCCTTCCGTGCAGTCCGGTGCTGCCTTCCCGGACGGCTTCTCCTCGGGGACTCTGGCCCGCTGCTCCCCCAGCAGTTCGCAGGCGACTGCGGACGCGCGCCCTGCGCCACGGCGACGGGACTGTCCCCCGGGCGCGCCTCCTGCCCCGACTCCTCCAGACGCCGCGGCGCCGAGCACGGGCGCGGGTGGTGCTGTTTCCACCGACGGTGACACGAGCCCGGGCGCGGATTCCGGGATTTGTCACCGGTTCCTGAGCTCTGGTGTGGTTACATCCAAGCCCGGCAACGAGCGCCGCTTCTTACCAATACAGGCGGACGCTTTCCAAAGTTCTGAGGCTTTTCTGGGGAAAACAGAAAAAACCCCGCCTGGGGGTGGGGGGTGTGAAGGTGCCCTGTGATCAACATGCCCGCCTTCTTCTCCACATAACTTGCCGGGCAAGGAAGAGAAGTCACCAAGGCAAAAAGAACAAGCCTTTTTAAAATTTTAAAGAGAAGGGAAGAGCCTTATTCCAACCCAAGTTAAGGCGGCTGCGGGGGACACACACACTTCACAGAGACCTCTCTGGGAGAGGGCTGCGGGGTGAGGGTGTTATTTATACTTGTGGTTTTTTCCATAAAGAGTTACAAATCATCCTGGCAAAGGAGATTTCAGAAAGTTACAGATTTTATTTTTTTTCCTTTTATTTTATGTTTTAGTATGTTCCAGCTGTATGACTTCACTCATGGAAAACAGGGAGACTTTTCCCACCCTTTTCATGTCTGGAATGCTCCTTTTCGGTTAATTTTTTTAAAAACAGCGCAGATGTATGGTGTGTGCACAGAACAGAAATAGAGCCCATGCTTTGAGGTTTTACCGAGTCATTTGAACCCTCCTAAATGTTAAAGTAGAGCTTCCCGGGGAGCCCAGGAGCAGGACCCGCAAACGTTAAGAGTTCACTTGTCCCTTATCATTTCCCCCGTCGGACCAGTAATCTTTCCCCGGAGAGCAGGGACGATCAATCTTGTGTTTTCATGTCCCTTGATGACAGCATGCCAGGCTTGTCTGCCCCAGTGCGAGGAAAGTACACATTTTTTCACCCAGAGTTCCTGGGGGGGGGGGACTTCCTGTGATGTAAATGGTGGGAGGTAAAAGCTGAGAAGTGATACGTGCTCTCCGTCCAGTCCCGCTGATGAGCAAACAGTCTATGCGCTTGGCTCAGACTGTCTGGTTTTGCACTTGGTAAAACCTTTGCTTCAAGGATGCATGGAGAGTAAAAGAATTTTAAGAAGTACAAGTTGAAAGAAACTGTGATATTGTGATAGACTTAAGCAAGAGAAAAATCCAGAGTCCTTTACATGCACTTTGAGAGAAAGTTGGGGAATGTTTGGTTATTCTGGAGAGAGGACGGAGCATGGGGACGGAGTAGACATACTCCTACCGCACATTCCCTGGTACCTGGGGGCAGATACGTAACATCAGGAGGAGACCAAGTTCAGTCCCTGATGTCGGGAGGGTTTCTCCGGACAGGGAGAAGGGGCCATGGGTGCGCTCTGAGAGGTATGACCTGGACAGGATCTTGGGCTTGTCTCAGTTAAGGAATGCTTAGCTGTTCCCAGGCAGGAACCCTGTCAGTGGAACCCTGAGCCCAGGCCACTGCGGAGACAGCTAGTGGACTTGTTGGTGCGATCTGAAGGACCCAGTATCCAAGTAGGGCAAAACAGTGCTCTCAACAAGAGGCTTTTAATCTTCTGCAGGCTTCAGCCGCATTAGCCCTGTGGGGCATGGTTTCAGTTCCTCCGTGAGTTATGATTATTCCTCAGTCTTCAGTTGGAATGATGACCACTCTAGCTACTTCCTTATTATCTACTTGGGTGAGGTAGGTTTTGGGTAAAGAGCAGTTTTTGTAAACCTTAGCTATAACCTACCTCTACGCAGGGCTACTCGGAAGTTTCTAACCTGCAGGCCATGACAACAAAGGAAATAGAAGCAACATGGAGTCAGACGAGCTAAGATTTTTTTCCTCTTAGAAATCCCCATTGTCAGTCCTTTGTTCCATTTCTATGGAACATGGACGGAGGTCTGTCTCCTGTAACTGCTTTGAATGACTTAGGGGGCAGTCGGGACTTCAGAGGGGAAGGATTTGGCCTGCGGGATGTAACTTTTGGCCCCTTGTGCTAACTGAGGGGTATCAGATTTAGTTCCTTATTTGACACCTTAGATGTTTTTGTACCTAGTTTGGTATTACGTGACGTCCTTAACTTCATCCCCAGGTGTATTCCAAGGAGTAGTTAACAGTATAGTCAGGGTGATACCCTCTAAAGCTGATCTGATCCCCGTGGGTAGTCAGGAGAACAGAAGAGTAAACTAGTCCTATCCGCCTTAGAAAAGGGGTGTGTGTGATGGGCAGGGGTCTCTTGTGCCCGTGAGACTTGCTGCCTGATTTTATTTATATGGGCTCTTACTTCCCAGGAGGAGATAATACAGGGGCGGCAAGCGGCGTTAGCCAGGTCTGGACTCTGCCTTGTTGAGCAAGCGGTCAGGGAGTCAGGGAGAGGCGTTTCGACCAAAGAAAACCACAGGTTGATGCTGGAGCGAATTAACCCAGTGTCGGGGTCCTGAGTGCTTCCGGTGGGGAGCTTTCTACGTGTCAGGCTCGAAGTAGCCTCACATGGAGTGGGGGCAGGGAGCAGCCATCGATGGATGTTTCAGGTGTGTGGTTCAAAGGCCTCTGGTGGTCCCTTTGAGGGGCCCATGGAGCAACAGGCCCTGACTGTCTATACCTGAGCTGTTGTGGCTATAAGGTTCCCACCCCTGCCAGTCCACGAGCATGGGATATCTTTCCATTTGTTTGGATCATTTTCAGTTTCTTTCATCAGAGCCTCATGGTATGCAGAGTACAGGTCTTCCATCTCCCTGGTTAGGTTGATTCCTAGGTATTTTTTCCTTTTTGTGCAATTGTAAGTGGGATTGTTTTTCTTAATTCCCTTTCTGTTACTTCATTGTTAATGTACGGAAATGCAAACAGATGCCTGTGCATGGACTGTGTACCTCTGAACTTACTGAATTCATTTATCAGTTCCAGTAGCTTTTTGGTGGTCTTTAGGGTTTTCTATATATAGTGTCATGTCCTCTGCAAATAGTGAAAGTTTTACTTCTTCCTTACCAATCTGGCTTTTATTTCTTTTGTCTGATTGCTATAGCTCCTAATACTCCTAATACTAATGTTGAATACAAGTGGGGAGAGTGGACATCCTTGTCTTGTTCCTGACCTTAGGGGAAAGGCTCTCTGTTTTCCCCATGGATGGTGATGTTGGCTGTGGGATTTTCATTTAAGGCCTTTATCATGTTGAGGTATGTTCTCTCTCGACCTGCTTTACTGAGGGTTTTCATCATGAAAGGCCATTGTACTTTGTCACATGATTTTTCTGGATTTAAATTATCGTGTGGTTTTTATACTTTCTCTTATTGATGAGGTGTATCACGTTGATTTTAATTTGTTAATACTGAACCCCTTGCATCCTAGAACTGAATCCCATTTGTTTGTGGTGAATGATTTTTTTTATTGTATTCTTGGATTTGTTTTGCTAGTATTTTCTTGACGATTTTTGTGTCTGTGTTCATCAGAGATATTGTCCTGTAGTTCTGTCTATCTATCTATTTATTTATTTACTGGTGTCTTTATCTGGTTTTGGTATTAGGGTAATGCAAGCCTCATATAATAATTTTGAAGCTTTCCTTCCTCTTCCATCTTTTGGAATAGTTTGAAAAGAATAGATATAACTCTTCTTTCAATGTTTGGTAGAATTCACCTGTGAAGCCATCTGGTCCTGGACTTGTGTTTTGGGGGAGTTTTTTGTTGTATTTATTTTTGTGGTGTTGGTGTTACTCCTCCTCTTTCCTTTCTGATTTTGTTTGAGTTCTCTTTCCCTCTCTCTTTCTTTCTCTCTCGATGATTTTGACTGAAAATTTGTCAAATCTGTATCTTTCCAAAGAACCAGCTCCTGGTTTCATGGATCTGTCCTATTGTTTCTTTAGTCTGTATTACATTTATTTCTGCTCTAATCTTTATTATTTCCTTCCTTCTACTGGTTTAGGATTTTGTTCTTTTTTCTTCTGGTTTCTTTAGGCATATAGTTAGGTTGTTTGCTTGAGATTTTTCTTGCTGAGGTAGTCTTATACTGCTATAAACTTCCCTCTTAGAACAGCTTTGGCTGTTCTAAGATTTTGGACCACCGTGTTTTTGTTGTCTCCACAGATTTTTTTTTTTAATCTCCTCTTTGATTTTTTGGTTGACCCATTCACTGATTACTAACAAGTTACTTAGCCTCCCTTTATTTGTGGTCTTTCCAGATTTTTTTCTTGTGGTTGATTTCTATTTTCTTAGTGTTATGGTAAGAAAGGATGCATGGTATGACTTTGATCTTTTGAATTTGTCAAGACTTGTTTTGCAGCCTAATATGTAAATCATCCTGGAGAATGTTCCATGTGCACTTGAAAAGAATGTGTATTCTGATGTTTTAGAATGGAATGTTCTGAATATATCTGTTAGAGCCATCTGGTCCATTATGTTATTCAAGGCCAATGTTTCCTTGTTGATTTTCTTTTTGGATCTATTGATGTTTAAGTGGGTTGTTAAAAGTCCCCTACTAATATTACTATTGATTATTTCCTTTATATTTGTTATTACCAACTTTAGGTACCTGGGGGTTCCCATGTTGGGTGCATAAATATTTATATCTTCTTGTTAGATTGTTCTCTTTATGATTATGTAGTGTCCTTGTCTGCCTCTTGTTGGGAGTCTTGTTTTAAAATCTGTTTTGTCCATATAAAGTACTGCTACCCCAGGTTTCTTTTCACTTCTCTTTTCATGGTTTGTTACTATCTTTTCACTTTCAATCTGCATGTGTCTTTAGATCTCAAATGAGTCTCTTGCAGGCAGCATATAGCTGGGTCTTACTTTTTTATCCATTCTGTCACCCTGTGTCTTTTGATTGGAGTGTGTAGTGCATTTACATTCAAAGTAATTGTTGAGAGATATATACTTATTGCCATTTTGTTACTTGCTTTAATGGTTGTATTGTAGTTCTTCTCTGTTCCTTTCTTGCTCTCTTCTTTCATGGTTTATGGGCCTTTAGGGATATACTTGGATTCCTTTCTCTTTATTTTTGCATATCTTTTACCAGTTTTTGATTTATGGTTACCATTAGATTTTTATATAACATTTACGCATATAGATTCCATATTAAGTTGATTGTTGCTTAAGTTTGGACCCATTCCAGAAGCATGAAATTTTTACTCCTCTCCCCTGCCACACATTTTAGGTGTGGTGTCATACTTCACATTGTTTTGTGAGTTCCTTCATTGAATTTTTGTAGATATACTTAGTTTTTCTGCTTTTGTGCTTCCTGTTTTTCTATTCCTGCAATGGTCTTTCCTCTACTCAAAAGAGTTATCTTTAACATTTCTTTTTGAGACTGGTTTAGTGGTCATGAAATCCTTTAACTTGTTTGTATAGGAAATTCATTATCTCTCCTATTGTGAATGATAACCTTGTTAATAGACTATTCTTGGCTGCAGACTTTTTCTTTCAGCACTTTGAATATATCGTGCCACCCTCTTCTGGACTACGAAGTTTGTGCTGAAAAATCAGCTAAAAGCCTTATAGGGTTTCCCTTGTATGTAACTGAGTTTTGTTTTGTTTTTCTTCTGCTGCTTTTAGAAGTCCCTTTATCACTACTTTTTGCCATTTTAATGCCTGTGATTTGGTGTGGACCTCCTTGGGTTGATTTTTTTTTTTTCCCCCCCTGTGGGGTTTCTGTGCCTCCTCATCTACATTTCTGTTTCCTTCCCCAGATTTGGGGAGTTTTCAGCTATTGTTTCTTCAAATAAATTTTCTCCCTCTTTTTCTCTCTTCTCCTTCGTGGGCCCCTATAATACAAATGTGATTATGCTTCATGGTGTATCTGCATTCCTTTAGTCTATTTTCATCTTTTGTTGTTATTTTTTCTCTCTCCTGTTCAACTTGATTGCTTTCCATTGCTCTGTCCTCCAGGTCACTGATATGTTCTTCTGCTTCTTCTAGTCTCCTATTGATTCCATCTAGTGTATTTTAAATTTCAGCTATTGAGTTCTTCCTCTCTGATTGGTTCTATATGTTCTCTCTTCGTGGAGAGTATCACTGGGATCCTCCATTCTTTTCTCAAGTCCACTGTGGGTCTTTATAACCATTACTTTAAATTCTGTCAGGCATATTAATTTTCTGTTTTGCTTGGGTTTCTTGCTGTGATTTTGTTGTGCTCTTTCATTTGGGACAGACTCCTCTGTCTCCTCATTTTATTTAACTCCCTGTGTCTGTTTCCATGTGTTAGGAAAGTCAGCTAGGTCTCTTGCATTTGAAAGTAGTGGCCTTTGGAAGAAGTCCTCAGTGCCCTGTGGTGGAGTGTCCCCCATTCACCAGAACCCTTCAGGGATGTCTCCTGTGCATGTTGCATGTGCCCTGCTATTGTGGCTGGGCTGCTTCTTCCCTTAGTCCATCTGTCTGCAATGGCTCACTTTGCCTGTTGTGGACAGATTTGTTCCCTGTGTTGTTAGGTGGGCAGTCAGGGGCCACCTTAGGCTTAGATAGAGTCAGGCACTATCCCTTTGTTGTCCCCTGAGCAGCTTTTCTTGGTGACCATGCCCTGTAGTGGGACCAGCTGTCTGCCCCCAGCACTGGAGCTGGGGTGACTAGTTATCTTTCCTATTCTCTGGAGCAGGAGTCACTCTCGAGTAGTGCTGGCTCCTGTTGGGCTCCCTGCATGCTGTCAGGCTCGTGGTACTGCATGCAATGGGTTCTGGCCAAAAGGTTAGTGGAGAGGGCAGGTTCATAGGAGAATGTGACAATGGGGCACTCAGGGTGCCAGCAGAGTTGCTGGTTCCTAGGAGAAGTACATCAGCCCAGGATGACTCACTGAGGCAGGGATGGAGGGGTCTGTGCACAGAAGCATGTGGTGACAGGGCATGGTGTTAGCACTAGGTGGAGAGTTTTAGTGCTCTGCTGGTTCCTGCCGGTGTCTGTGGATCTAGGCTGGGGCAGGGGAGGAAAGTGGACCCACCAACTCTTTTGTTCTTGGGAGAAATCTCCCAAAGATCCCTGCCCCTCCAGCACATGCTCTGAAATTAGTAAATAAATCTCATACACACCAGGTGTTTTTCAAACTGCTGCTTGTATACTGTATTTCAGTGGGGCTATTTGTTGTGCTTGAAGGGCAGGAGCTCAGTTTCCTCTAGCCCTCCTCACTCTCCCAGAGTCATGCCCAATGATTTTTAAAGTCCCAGGTGTTAAGCCTACTGATTGTTAAGAACTCCTGAAGTTAGGCCCTTCTGGTTTTCAAAGCCCAGTGTGGGGATGTGTGTTCCTGGTGCCTGGGCTGGGTCCTGATCTTCTCCCCTCGTACCTGCAGCATCCTTTCCTCCTACGGCTCTTCCTCTTCTCGTCCACATGATCTCTTCTCTACATTTAGCTGTAGAGAGTCAGTTCTGCCAGTCTTCAGGTCATTTTCTGGGTTGTGTACACTGATGTTTGTGTTTCTAGTTGTATCCATGGGACGAGGTGAGCCTAGGATCACCTACTCTGCCATCTTCTCCCTCATGTCCCATACAAGTGTATTTTTAAAATTCATTTATTCCAATCTTAGTCATCCTGACCACATATAAAATTCTTTTCCAATGATTTCTTCATAACCTTCTATAACTTTCTTTTGCATTTAAACTTTGTTATAGGTTTTCTCTTTCGAAATAACCAGTCTTGTGTTGGGACAAAATTACTTTCTTTTCTCTCAAAAAAGTGTATTCCCATTCTTTATTCCTTTCCCACAGATCTTCTAGTTTTGCTACATACAGAGTTGGTTTCCTTATTTCCAGCAGTTTCAATTACATTTAGGAGGATTTTAACTCTTAGAAACCATACTGCCCAGTGAAATTTTCATAACCAATTATGACTTATTACACCAGAATTCTTTAGATTGGGAAATTTATGAGTACATTTTATGTGTTCTAGAAACACATATTTTTTTTCATAGTACGTCCTTCAAAAAAAGCATAAAACATGTTTATCAGGAGACACAAGCATTATTAGATACTCTGTAATAAGCCAAAAGCAGATAAACTTATGCTTAGTAATTGATGTTCCAGTATTTTATCTTTTTTGGAAAAAACTTATAGACATTCAATGAATTCAGCCCGCTTTGTTTAACCTAACAAAACTTCAGAGTTTTAGATTACCAAAGATTTTGGGAGGAATTTGAAAGCTTCTGAACTTTTTCTTTAAAAGTTAACTTAATTGCTCTTAACAATTACCCACAAAAACTTCATGAGACAAAATCAAACATCACAAAGTCAATTTTTTTGCTGACAGTTTACAACAGTGGCAATATGAATTTAATAAATTCAGGTAGGATAGAGGCTGATTTTCCATATTATAATTGATGCTGATAGCGCCAAAATCATGTCTATTTTAATTAAACCAACAACCCTGAATTAGCTTTAATACCGAATACACTGCACCTCTGTCCACTAAAACATTAGTCACTCTGTTCGCCTGTCAGTTTTACCTGGGACTTCTGTGGGGAAATCTTGAGTAGGCGGTTTGAGTCCTGGGGAGTCCTTGAGCCCTTCATGCTGACTTGGAGGTGCTCCAGCCCAAAGCTCAGGAGGAGGTGGCCTTCTCCTGGCAGTTCTGGGAGCTGCTTGCTCCCCGGTGGTGGGGGGCAGAAGAGCAGGAGCTGCCGGTGCAGGAGACGCAGAGAATGGTCTCGGCTCCAGCGGTGCGAGCGGCCCCCAGCGAGGCTGTGCAGGAACAGGAGGGGCGCAGAGGCAGATTCAGAGTTGGGACTAACACTTCTCCATTTCCATCTCCCTCTCTCCCTCCTGCAAAACAGGCTTTCTCTCCAGGTGCTTTCCAGCCTGCCGGAGGCAGAGGAGCTGATGGTGGATGGGGTGTCAGCTCTGCTGATTGTGCTTGGGGAGGAGGACTTAGGATTTCCAAAGTGTGCCCGTTTTCCTGCTGCTTTTCCTCCTTCTGCTGACTGTTGAGAAAGGGGTTGGGCATCCTAGATTTCTGTGCATCCTGACCTCTCTGGACCGCCAGTTGGGTTCCTTCACATGAAGCATCTTGGTTATGGAGTAACATCAAAGGCTGAATGTAGGGAATTTCGTCCCAGAGCACATAAACCCGAAAAAACAGTTAAGTGTTCATCTTTCTGAGTTTGAGAGAGTTTTAGGAGTGTGTGCCTTTAAACCAATTAAATAGAGCTCCTTTACAAATTAATTTTAGCAATGTCATCCCAAGGTGGAGAAAATCTCTCAGTTGCTACACGTGGACACACACTTCAGATGCAAATGAAACTTAGCCATTTTCACTAACGTTTGTGGAGAGGACATTAAAGACCCAATTTCTAAATAGCTCCCTTTTATTAAAACAAATCCAATCCCAGGATAGCATTATAATTTATGGATCCATTAATTATTTTCCATTTTCCGGTCAGATCACAGCCGATTCTGTCCAAAGGGACCAAAAGTTGCAGCAACAAGCCGCGTGAAGCCCAGATTGCTCCTTGAATGCTGCCGGTTCCACCCCAGAAGCTGGGAGCTTCACTGATTGGACCAAATGGCTTCACAGTTTCTGGTTACATAGTCTCACAGCTGGCTTTCGGATTGCTACACAACTCGGACCTGCCAGAAGAACCCCCTCTGGGCCTTCTGTTTCTCGGGGTCTCCCCAGCTGTGTCTTCCCTTGCACGTCCTCGCCTGCAAGCAGAGTCCAGAGGTGCTGCGCGTAGAGCCCCCCGGAGCTCCTGCCGGTGGTGGCAGGTTTTCCAGGAGCGCTTCAGTTCTTGAAGCATGGCTCCCCGTTCCTTTTAGTTTCAGTTTTGTTTTCAGAGTAAGGCTTGAATAAGACCTAAGGCTGTTAGGTGTGGTGGACGCAGAGGGTGCTGCTTGTGTCATTTCCCAAGGGCTGTGACCCGCTCTCTGACGTGTCTCAGTTTCTCCCTGCGGGGTCCAGGACTGTCGAGGGCGCTTGGAGCCCAGGACGACCAGTCCCTACCTGTGCACCTGTAGACGAACCAATTGCTAATTACCTTATGAGATGGGAAATTCCTATGGGACCACTACACGTCTCGAGGAATGTCATCAGACACTTCCCTTAGGCTTGTAGTCACCTGAAAGCACCATTAGACCAGAAGGAGCAAGTGTCCCTTCTCTCTGAAGCTGAATGATTCAGGCTCTCATAGTTTTAGGCAGAAAATGTACTCCATCCTTATATTAATAACATCAATTATTATAATGCCCAATTAAAACCACCGAGTCCTGTAGGTGATTCCCACCGCGAGAACATTACTGATAACCCTCAACAGCTGGAATAGAAGGCCGATTCATGGCGAGGAGGGGGAATATCAGCACTCCGCCAGGGCACCTGTGGGAAGTCGGGGCGGGTACCAAAGGGCTCGGCCGATACCGAGCTGAGTTCCAGATGACCCCAGCCGTTTCGGGTGAGTTGCTCTGATATCCTGCCGACTATGGCAAGAAATGTTGAGGCAGAAAGTACAAACCTTTTTAAAAATTTTAAAGAGAAAGGAAAGTCTTATTTGAGCCCGAGTTAGGGGACAGCTGCCTAGGCTACAGAGTCTTCACAAGGAAGGGCGCTCTGGGGAAGCAACACGGGGTGCGTGCTTGTATGTTGCTTTGCTTTGCTTTGCTCCTAACATAGAGTTAAAAATCATCCTGAGGAAGGACATTCCAGAAGGTCACAGGCTTGTGTCTCTAGTATTTGTAAAGCTGTAGGACTTTAATCTTATGGGAACCAGGGAAATTTTTTTCCTTTATGTTTGGAATGCTGCTTTTTGGTTATTTATTTATTTTAACCAAGCAGATGTACGATGTGTGCATAGGACAGAAATAGCGCCCATGCTCTGAGGTTTTGCCGAGTCACTTTGACCTCAGAAAATAAATGTTAAAGTATAGCTTCCCTGGGGCCCAGGAGCAAAGCCCACAAATGTTAAAAGTTGAAATTTTCTTTATTTTATGAAAGTATCCCACAGGATCCAAAACCGGCATCATCTTCATTCTACTGCCCAACAACTCGGATGACGATAATGACGAATGACAGTCATACGTAATTCCGATATTGGGCAAACTCTGAAAATAGGAATAAATAGAAATAAAAACCAAGTGTGGTACGTGCACTTGCCAAACTAAGTTTCCAAGTGATAAATCCTGCCTGAAAAAGAATCGGACGACAGGGACTGTACAAAGACAAGCTCTGGGCGGACGTCACGTGCTCCATTCTGTAACCTCGGTTCTCTGGTGTCAGGTGCTCTCTGTGCCCTGCGAGAAAATACAAAATATCCCTTGGGCAAGTGTGCAGAAGGAAGGGTACAGACAGTTCTAGAATAAAATCTTAACAGTTGGGGCACCTGGGTGGCTTAGTGGGTTAAAGCCTCTGCCTTCGGCTCAGGTCATGATCTCAGGGTCCTGGGATCGAGTCCCACATCGGGCTCTCGGCTCAGCAGAGAGCCTGCTTCCTCCTCTCTCTCTCTCTGCCTGCCTCTCTGCCTACTTGTGCTGTCAAATAAATAAATAAAATCCTTAAAAAAAAAAATCTTAACAGTTGCAAATTTGTCTCAACATAAACTGCCCCCCTCAGTATGTCCAGCTCCCCCCATTCCGGGCACACCTGGCGGGCGGCGGCCGCGTGCCCCTCTGGGGACAGAGACCAGGCAGCGTGCGCCGTGCCCCGGGGCAGATGGTGGTGTCTGTCCTGAGCTGGAGGGAGGCGCAGCTGAAGACCAGAGTCAGGTCCAGAGTCCCGAGGGTCCTGCTCAAGACGCAGGCCGTCTCCTGCAGGGACTGCGTCTCCCCAAAGCCGAGGCACCACTGCTGCTTTTCCCGAGGTGGCCCTGCAAGCCTGCATTAGTGACGTTACGAAGTGTGCCCAGGACTTACACGCCAGGCCCGGGAGACACCGTCTTCTCTGGGACCTCACAGGGCAGGGCAGTGGCTGGTGTCCTCCCCAACACTCCCTCCTGGCTCGGCCGATGCCGGCCCAGCGTTCCCAGCATCTCCGGGATGGGAGCCGCCAGCACCACGGGGAGACACTCCAGGCTGCAGGCCAGCCTGGGTGCAGGGGCTGGGCCGAGAGGAGGAGCAGGGCGCGAAGGTCGTGTGAAGGTCGTGCGGAGGTCGAGCCTTCTCTGCTTCCCTTCCCCCAGGAGACATGGGCGCACAGCATCCCAGCCTGAGGTCCCCTCGGCTCCGGCGGCGTCACTGTCAGAGCGGGGAGTGTTCTGTGTGGCTGGAGCCTAAGGGCGCAATTTTGGTCCGCGGACTTAGTGGTAGGAAAGGGACTCCCTGGAGCCCTGAGGCAGGCGGCAGGGGTGCGGGTCTGTGTCCCAGGTTGCCCGCGCCCCCCCACGCTGCTGGTCCTGGCGGATCTCCCTCCCAAGTGTGCGCCCCTCGCACTCCCTTGCCAGGGGAGGCCGCATCACCGGGCGCCTTGCTTACAGAACCTTCCCACGGGGAGTGTTGCTCTCGCTTCTCACTCAGCGGAGAAGATCCCGTCCTGGACTTCCAGCGCGCTCGCTCCCTCCCGGGAGCCGGGGAAGCAGGAGCTGGCAGGCCACTGCCAACTCACTGTGAACTCCAGAGGACCAGCCCCCCGCAACCCCAGTGACTGCTCTAACAGAGGTCTGGCCCCCAGGGGCTCTGCGGTCCACACGCCGCACTCCTGACCCCTGCGTGTCCGCGCCAGCGCTGCCCGTCTTGGGCATCCGGACCCTCGTGACTGCGAGTCCCTGCACCTGCTCCATTCCAGGCGGGGCTTGTCACGGTCCTCCGCACCGGAGGACTAACAGGAAGGATGCCTCCTCCTGCCCGCCCAGCCTTCCTTGCAGTGCAGACCCGGCAGGTCACCCCGGCAGAATGCGGCAGGCCTGCCCTGGAAGCCCTGGAGCTTTGAAGCCAGACACCAGAACCCGACGTGGCTCAGTGGCAGGACGGTCCAGGCTCCCATGGTCAGAAAAAGCTGTTTTGACCATTTACATCTGTGCTCACTGCTTTCCTGGAGAGGCAGCTACGCACAGACCCGGATTCTGCCGTTCCGGGAGTGCTTCGCGGTCCGCTGGTTTTTGTCTTGTTTTTAACACAGTAAAGCTTTAATCTTTCCCAAGCCAGAGTCTTTTTCAGATGTGGTGGGAGCCACAGAGAGCCGAGCAGACATGTGTATACGCGTCCCCCCCACACCGATCTGTTCGCTTATGGTGAACTCTCCGAGTGGATCTGGGGTTCTGCCCACTCGCCGAGTGTTCGGTGGACGCCTGTGGAGGACCAGAGGGCGGACTCACGAGAGAGTCCTCGACCTTCAGTCCTCACCGGTACTCTTCATTTCCTTCTTTTTTTTTTTTTTTTTAAATTGTGGCAAAGCACACAGAAGTTGGCCACATCAGTCATCTTTTAGTGAGCGGTGAAGTGCCGCGGGGCAGTGGGCAGTGCTGTATGACGGTCACCACCAGCATCTCCGGAACTTGTCATTGTCCCAGAAGGAGACTCTGTCCCCATTACACACTCACTCCCCTCCTCCTGCCCTGTGGGGTCATACAGTATCAGTCCCTCTGTGACTCTCTTATCCCACTCAGCGTGAAGTCCCCTGGATCCTCCGAGGGACAGCATGTGTCAGGAGACTGAATACCGTTCTGCACACATGGGCTACATTTTGTTCATCTGTCAGTCGATAGGCACTTGGGTTGCTTCCAACTTTTGGCTGCTACGAATAATGCGGCTTGTGAACGTGAACGTATCAATGTCCCACCAAGATCGGTGTTGCGTTTCCTGGGGGATATACCCAGAAATGGAATTGCTGGGCATAAGATACTTCTAAGACTTTGGGAACCTCCATGGTGTTTTCCAGAGCGCCTGCACCGGCTTGCATTCTCACGGACAGTGCGCGAGGGTTCCGTTTTCTCCACATCTGTTACTTTTTCTTTCGTTGGCTAGAACCCATCCTGTTGGGAGTGAGGTGGTAGTTCATCGTGGTTTTGATCTGCATCTCCCGGATGCCGAGTGACGTTGAGTATCTATTCACGGGCTTCCTGGCCACTCATACGTCATCTTCGGAGAAGCGTCTATTCAAGTGTTTGGCCCATTTTACAATCAGGCGGTTGTTGTGAAGGTTGTAGTTCTTTATACTCCCTGGATTTTAGCTCCTTATCAGGTGTAGGATTTGCAAGTATTTTCTCTCATTCAGTGGATTGCTTTTTCACTATTGGTTGTGTCTTTCCACACACAAAGGGTTTTTAATTTTGATGTGATCCAATTTACCTGTTTTTTCTTTGTTGCTTGTGCAGACAAGTAACTATGTGCCTGTAAGGCATTTTTTATACTGGATTAGAGGCAACGGAAACCTGCCAGAACCAGGAAAGGCTTTCCAGGTCTTAGTAAGCAGGGAAGCTTGCCAGACGGGAGCCGGGAGGGTAGTCTGACACGAGGAACAGAGAATTCTGTGCAGCTGCTGGGAATGGGGAGCTGGGTGGGGAGGTCACAGGGCTTTAAGACAGACTTCAAACATGACAACTCAAGGACTTTTTTCTCTGAACAGGAATTCGACGACAGCGCGGTGGTCAGCGGGGAGAAGAGACTAGAAGCCAGAAAGCATCTCAGAAACCTCGTTGAGATTTGCGAGGGAAGGCTCAGGGGGCACCTGGAGGCAGCCCTTCGTTGTGGGGCGTGTTGAGAACCGGGACGGCAGCCACAGGACGCATGGAGGCCGCCGGGACAGGCACACGCGCGGCAGTGCGGACCATCAGGGGCAGGTGTGCGGAGGCACCCAGCTTCCTTAATTTCACACTTTTTGATTCAACAAACATCAGGGATTTGGGAGGACCTCCTGGGACCGTGAGCAGCTGGGTTAGAGGAGCTCTGGCCTCCTGCCTCTAGAAGTCTCCAGCAGCCCTGTTTGCTTGCAGGCCACGGTGGTGCGGTCAGTACTGCTGCTTCAGGCACCAGATACTGGCAGGGTTAAAACACATCCAAGTTTCCCTAACAAGAGCAAGGACGCGGTTTCCTCCACTCCCCCTGGACACGCTGCACCCCTCCAGATGAAGGCCACACTGTCTGCGGCCCGTCTGCAGCAGGAACGGGATTCCAGGGACTCTGCCCAGAGAGGTGATCTTGGAGCTACTCGGATGGCACTCGCACTTCAGAGAGTGCCCGTGCAGATGGCCGCAGACGTGACGGCCGCAGCGGGTCACCGAGCACGGAAATGTACCTCGTGCAGGTGAGGAGCCAGATTTTTAATCTTATTTAATGGTAATTAATTTTAACGGACACTGATTTCGTTACTGGAAAATACTCATGCTTGGCATAACGGGCATGCGAATTTTTTTAAACCAAGTGGTATGAAATCGAAGTTGGGAGAAAATATTTCTAAGGGAAGTCTGTCAGAATTGAGACGAGTGCTAGGTGTGAGTGGAACACAGCGGATTTTAAAAACTGCACCAGAAAACCAAGCCAACGCCACTGTGGCAATAATTTTGTAAAATGATGACATGTAGCTGAAGCAATATTTTAGATGCATGGTGTTAAATGAAATCCTAAGAATCCTAAGAATTTGAAATTTAAAAAGCTTTTTTACTGTGGCTATTAGGAATTTTTACATTGCCTGTGTAGGTCATCTTTGTCGAACAACCTTGAGCCAGACAAAACAGGATTAAGTGAAAGACTTTCTTTTTTTAGGAGGAAAGTAACTTTTTAAATCAACTTGTGTGAGAAGCATTTGCCTGAAATCTCTCTTCTTCTACATTCATTCGAAGCTTCCCCTGAGCCACCAAATCCGGGCTCAGCAGCTGGGCCAGCCAGTTGGCAGCAGACAGCTCCTGGAGTGTTTAAGGATTATTTCTTGGCAGCTTTTGAAAAAAAACCAACAAACCAAAAAGCACTAATTGAAAGGTTAATCAAATCAGTCACACTTGCATGTTGGTTAAACAAACACCGTCTCACCAACGACGGAACAGATGCGTGGCTACGCGCACAGAAGGCCCGTGTCTTCCATCCGCGCCTTCCACGCCTTCACCCTCCTGCGAGGCTGTGAGCCACGGGGCGGCGTTCTGAATACTCCGCGATCAAAACTGTGTTCTCAAAATCACGCAACTCTTCTTCCTTTCCAGGATTTTGCAGAGCCTGAGATATGTCACAGCAACACGAACGCCATCTGTAGCGCGTGCAACCGTCAAGTCCATGGGTAAGTGTTTCTAAGTCTGCTTCGGTATAAAATGATTAGTTTCAAAGCGGACGCATTTTGAGGTACAATTTGTTAAAAATACAAGTAAATGCCAGAATACGTACATCTGAGAATAAGTGCTCTTAGGGTCAACTTTAAAGAGCTCAAGAGAAGTACTTCTGGCAGCCAATAAAATATGTCACTTCGGACAGAGTGAGCCTGGAGCTGTGCCCAGCGGTAATGGGGCGGCTCACCAGGAACTCCCACAGGTCAGGGCTGGACATGGACCCTTTAACTGTGAAGTGCGGGGAGATTTCCTTCCCTCTTGGTCAAAGAGCTGCACGTGGTCCGACCGCGGCAGAGCTGGGAGGAACCCCTGAAGAAGTGATGTCCTGGGGACGGGGGTGGAGGGCGCTGATCGCAGTGGGTGGGGGGCGTCACAAAGCCCTCCGGGAACAGCGACAGGTCCCGTAACACGGTTCTGTACTCGCGTCTTTAGTGCATGTGCGGCACCTAAACTGTACACGGGAATTAAACTGAGAGAATGTGCAGCTCAGGAATTACCGCGTGGGTCCCAAGGATGAGCAGTGACAGCAGCCCTGACCATCTGGGACCACGGCCTCCGAGTCGATCCAGCAGGAAGTGGCGGAGCATGGGGTCTGGATCCGAGCGGGACGGACGCGGGTCTCCAGGTTCTGACTGTGGGGTGCGCTGCTGCAGCGGCGCCTGGCCCGCTGCTTGGTGTTTATGCCGATGGCAGAGGATGGCTGCCATCCAGAAATCCTGTTTTGCCTTGAAATTACTTAAAACGCGATCCAGTTTGATGTAAATCCTATACATTATGCACAAAGTAAAGGATCACTCAATTCTAAGTTCAAAAGTACATTTATTTAAAATGTGGGCAAGATCTCAATATAAAAGAAAAGAGTATAAGAAAAAAAATAATCAAAGTACAAAACGTTTCAAATCTTTAACATCCATAATTTAGAGATAGCAAGGTCTTTATTTACACCATTTTATTTATAGCCGAAGTTCTGTTAACAGTGTTGTGAAAACATTTAAAAACCTGGCAAATGAATCATAAAACCTAATGTGGGCTCATAAATTCATATAATACAAAACATAATTTATGTTTCCTTGGAATAAAATTACACATCTTAATAAGATGCACAATATTTATTATATTTGTTCTCCTGCTTTAAAATGCCTGCGTCCCGCAGCAGCTGGAGAACACGGGCCTCTGCGGGGGAGCGCGGCCGGGTTTGCCCCACAGCAGGCGCCGCCGGTTGTCGTCCCGGGCTCCAGCAGCAGTGGCGAGGCCGTCAGTTAAATTTATATGTAGGCGCGTTGAGGAAAAAAACGTGTCAAACAGTGCGAACTCACACCCCCTCGAGTGCCCAGTCTAGGTAAGTGAGCACGTGCTGCCATTGTTCTCTCCGCGTAAACTAGTCCACCTGTGCTCTCCGCCATGGCAGGACCTGGCACGCGTCTCTGACCCGGTCAGGGCCGATACGGCACGGACCGTCCGGGAGGCCACCCCCAACCGCACCCCCGCCCCCGCCCACCCCTGCAGTTCTGACCCATTCTCCCGGGGCCAAATTAATCCGTCTCCTCCTGTCTCTAGGTGGGGAAAAGGCCCCTAAGAGGACACCCACCTAACTGTTAAAGTGGCTCTTCTTCCTGAGAGTAAAAGGAGCACAGAACAGGCGTTTATAGGTATTCTTAAAAATCTAAAATTAAAATCTTAAACCTTAAAAATCTTAAAATCTTACAAATTCTTTAAAATATGTACTTAAAACGTACATATACATATACGTATTTGTACTAAAGGACAAACGCACAGAACCCTTACAGCACTGGGTCTGCAAGATTCACCGAGTCGGGCGCGCACGCGGAATACACCGACTCGGCGCGGAGGGAGCTGCTGGCCCAAAGGATATGACTCGTAGTCCAGGGTCTGGGTGAGCACGCCCGTCAGCACAAACTCCGCGTTGTGAACGTCTGGAAGGGACGGACGAGCCCCGTGAGTGCGGTCGAGCCGCCGTGCCCACGCGCGCGCATCACGGGCAGGCGCGGCGAGACTTACCTATTCCTCTGGCAAAGTATTCTCGACATAAGTGAAGGTCATTTTCACAGGATATTAAAATTATTTCCGACAAACTCTAAGGAAAAGAAAAAGCTTATCGGTTACGGACAAGGGCTCGTACCGGGCGCAGCGCGACAGCGGCCCGCCTGCTCTCCCCCACCTTGTTCTGCTTGTGCTCCACGAGCTTGCGGAAGGACGGCTGCTTTGACAGCACCCGTCCCCCTGCACACTCCACGATCGCCTTCATGGTGGACAGACTTGGGCAGATTCCAGGTGTGATGTAAAAATATTTTGCCTAAAAATAAAAATACGAGCACGTTTTTAACTGCTCTGAAATTTTAGGGTATGTAATTTTTCATGAATTCTACTGCAATTTTGGACCAAATGTATCATCCCGTGGAGCTACAGAAGTCCCCGTCCCTGCCGGTCAACCACCTGATGTGGGCCCGGAGCCAGGGTGCCCGTCTGAGCTAGCTGGAGCACCCCGCCAGGCAGGTCAGGCCTGGGGGGGCCAAAGGAACTGGACCCTGTCCCGAGAGGCGAGAGGGACTCCGTAGGTCAGCAAGGACACTGCACCGTCCACCTCCAGGCGCAGGCGAGAGGCGGCCGGGCACCTGCGTGACCCTCGCTCGAGACCATGCAATCTCTGGGCTCCGACGGCGGAGACGTACCTTTCTAACAGCTGTTCTCTGCTCTCAGTACTACTGTGTTTTAAACCGCTCATAAAGCATTCAGAAAACTCAAGACTATCTTAGGTTAAGACACATCTTAACATTTCCGTTCCCCTTCCTAAGCTGGTTCCCTGAAATGAGTAAAAACAGATCGATACAAAAAAAAACTTTTCAAGCTGTTCTAAGCATCTTATCTAACAAATATTTAAAAATTTTTGGTCTTATTTAGGCACATGTTCAATTACTCTTTTTCCAAGAACCCTTATTCTCCAGCGGAGTGTGGATTTAATGAGAAGAACAAGAAGTACCAAGCATTTGTAAAAAGAAAAATCAACCTAAATGTCTCTTGCTGATTCGGTCCTTCATGAGCACAGCGCGGGCTGCCTGCCTAGTCGTGCGCGTGTCCGATGGACACGGAGAGCGGCGCTCCCGCTCCACGCTGGGCCTCCGGCAGGGCCCCCAGTAACCAGTCCCAGGAGGACGACCAGCCTCCTGGGGCCGGGAGTGTGCGAGCCCCTCTGCCGCTGTGCCCTGTGGGGGGCAACCGCGAGGACGCCTGTGACCACCCTTTACCTTGAAGAGCGGGGAGGCGTGTGCCCGTTTCAGGGACTCCTCCAGACTGAAGGAGAACAGCACCTCGGCCTCCGCGTCCCGGAGCACGTAGTTCTGTTCGTCTGGAAAACAGAGCCACCCACTCAGAACAGTGCAGACTCGCGGGGAACCAGGCACGGGATCCGCCCCTGAGGTCTCCTGGCAGCAGGTCAAGGGCATGTTGCACGCGGCTCACCCCCCACCCCGGGAAACCGCTGAATACGGAAATCCCCGCTATTCTGTTTCATTTGCTCTTCCCTGAAAACAGCCAGACAAGAGGACAGACAGACTTCCTTCTCCACAGCGTATCTTCGCCTCTGGGGTCATATGCTCCTGAAAACAAATGGACTGACAGCTGGGGCCCCTCTTCTCCACTGCCCACCTGCTCTCCACACCCCTGCCCATTCCACATGGTTTCAGCGAGTTCACAGACCCTGAAGGAGAACTCAGGCCCGGGAGACCAGCTCAGAACCCACATCACATCCAATGTGAATGTGACGACCGCAGGCCTCATTGGACTCAAGGAGCTGGTAATAAATTGCGCAGATCTAACAGATTCCTTCTAAATATATGAAAGTGGACAGCAATTTACAAGGAATAGTTTCACCAAATCTTGAGGACGTAGAACTCTGTCTTTCACAGTTCTTACGGTAACATTAAGAAACTTCCAATTTACCAAAAGTCAAAGATCACATGTTTCATCACATGTTTCAGGCTTCTTATCAAAGTCCCATGCTCAGGAAAGCATTTCTTCCTCATGTCATAGTAACAACCAGGTCGCGTAACACAGCGGGCTCTGATGACAGTTGCCCAAAGTACGGCACAGGGCAGGGGTCAGGGAGCAAGACGACACACGCCAGGACTTGCAGGCTACGTGCGGTTTCTGCCCAAGGTCCTGTTCATAAAGCAATGAGGCTTCACACCCGGAGAAGCCGCGTCCGCTCACCAGCCAGCCGGCTGACCCCGACCAAGAACAGTCCGATCAGCAAAGAGACAAATCACTAACCGGGAAAGCCAGCTGATCCACCAATCAGATGGAGCTGCTCCGCTGTGTCAGGTGGGAGAAACAAGATCTGGAAATTGGAGAAGTCCGATATGAACAAAGGTGCCGGCACACAGGACACATCAGATGCAAATGTCCAGGGCAACCGACGAAGCAGTTGTGCCTTCCCAGGACCTGGTGGCAGGTCAGCGGGCAGCAGCCAGCGCCCCCCCCTGGAGCAGCCACCCGAGAGCAGCGCGGCTCTGACGGCCTGGGCGCAGGAGACGCTACCCTGGGTTCTGCGCTCCAACCTCAAAACCTAACCAGACCGACACAGGGCCGCAGAGCGTAACGTGAGCCTAGAACCTCCTTGTGCCAAAAGCCAGCCGGAGTGGCTCTCACTGGACATCAAAGACTGCACGGTAACAGCCCATGGAATAAAATTTAAGAAGGTGTCCACACCAGGAAACAACAAATCAAATGAACAGAAATACTGGCACCGTTTCAACGTACTTCTCCGCAAATGACATACCGCACTGAGAAGGCCCGCAGATGGCACCTGCTCCCGGGATCACAGGGACCCAGGAGTCACACAGCAGAACAGCACAAGCCCCAGCAGGAGTGCTGCAAGGACCGGCACCTAGTGGGGAGGCCCTGCCCTCAATCGGGGGGAAGCAGCTGGTGTCCCCGACAGAGGGACATTCTATCAAACAACCAAACGAAGCAACAAAGGACACGGAGGAGACATGGTGACCATGTGCACGGTTCCGACCCGGACCCGCTGGATTTGAGGGACACCACAGGGACAGCCAAGCAGAGCTGAGTGAGTGGCCATGGACTGGACTCAGGGCTATACTGTGGCCACGGGGCACGATGGCCCTCTCTGTGGGGGACACAGGTCACGGTGCTGGGGATGATGGAGCAGCACTCTGGCAGCGTGCCCTTCCATGGGTCAGGAGAAACCAGCAATTTATACTATATTTGCAGCTGTTTGGTAGCTTAGTGATTGTTTCAAATTAGTAAGATTTTTAAAAATCAAAACCAACTATATTATTTTTCTTAAATCAAAAACCAACTATGTATAAACCATGTTTATAAAGTATGTTTATAAAATGTTAAAAGATGGGTAAAACAAAGAAATGACTCTGAAAGCAAAACTTCAGACCCTACTACAAACCACCCAAGTAAGGTCAATATTCTTCTTGAGAAATTGAGAAAATAATCCCAAAGTGTCAACTTTTGGCAAAACAAAATATTAAATGTTTATTGAAAATCAATGATTTGGGGCGCCTGGGTGGCTCAGTGGGTTAAAGCCTCTGCCTTCGGCTCAGGTCATGATCCCAGGGTCCTGTGCCTGCATCGGGCTCCTTACTCAGCGGGGAGCCTGCTTCTCCCCCCGCTCATGCTCTGTCTCTCCCTCTCTTGCACGCACACTCTCTCAAAGAAATAAAATCGTTAAGTAAATAAGTGATTTGCATATACCAACAAACTGATCCTAAAGCTGCTACGGAGGACAAATGGCCAGAGAGGCCGACTCAGCACAGAAGGACAAGAACAAAGCAGAAGGCCACCTTCTAAGCTCAGCTCGACGTTCGCAGAGTCAATACTGCATAGCACCGGCAAAGAATCGATCAGCAAACCCCAGAAACAGGCCCACATCAACAATATAAACTGGTCTTTAAGAAAGGAAAAGGCAATACGACTGAACAAAGACCAGTTTTTCAACACCTGGATGTTCACATGCAAAAAACAAACCTAGGAATCCAGACACAGACTCTACCCCCTTCACAAAAATTAAAATGGGTCACAGACCTAAGTATAAACCTATAAAACTCCTGGAACACAGGAGAAAATCTAGATGACTGAGTTTGGCAGTAACTTCAGGTACAACACCGAGGGCATGATCTATGGAAGGAATAACGGATCAGCTGGACATCATTAGAATCAAAAATTTGTGTTCTGGGACAATAATGTCAACAGAATGAGAAGACAAGCCACAGACGGAGAGCAAACAGCTGGAAAGACACAACTGACTCAGGACTGCTGTCCAAAATATACAAAGAACTCGTGAGACTCAACAATAAGAAAACAACTCAATTTAAAAAACGGGCAAAAACTCTGGATAAACGTGGCACCAGAGAAGATACAGAAATGGCAGATGTGTGCATGAAAAATGCTCCACGTCTAAGTCCTCACTGTACCGCAAACTGCCACAGAACGAGGTGACCGCTACACAACACCTAAAATGGCAGAAACCCCAAACAGCGACACCACCAAATGCAAGCAAGGATGCGGAGCGACGGGAAGGTCCTCCATCTCGGGCAGGAACGCAGACGGGGGCAGCTCACGGGGAAGACGTCTGGTGGGCTCTTACCAGACTAACCACACTCTTGCCACGTGATCCAGCAGTCACACCCCTCGGTACAGACTCTAAGTCACAGCCCCACAAAAGCTATACGAGAATGACGGCGGCGGCTGTGTTCATAATTGTCAAAACTCCCGTCGGCGAACAGATCAACTGTGGTCCACGCTCAGTGCCACAAACAAACAAGCTACGAAGCCGTGAAGGGACGGGGGGACACGGAGATGCATCTTGCTGAGCGCAAGAGCCACTGAGAAACGGCGCGGACGGCAGGCTCCGGCGACAGGACTCCGAGAAGGCAATGACCGTGACCAGCAAACACTCTTCCATCCTGACACTCGGGCGCCGGACGGGAGATGTACGAATATTTATTACTAATACATAGTAAGTGTTTACAAGCGACTGAACCCCTTCGACCCCTCAGAGGGCAACAGTTAACGCCAAACAAGTGAAAGTCAGTCGGCCAAAACTTCGTGAAATGTGGACTGCTGTGAACTTTACAAACGGATAAAAGTCTTAGCGCCACTGCCCTTGGGGCTTAAAGACCAAAACAAGAAACTAAACAGATGGTGGTGATGCTTGTCACGGGGCCAAGCTCCCTTCTCCTGCTCCAGCGGACAGGTAAGGGGTGAGGATGTGGTTGCAGTGGCTGGGGAGGCTCACACAGAGGACAATGCCGCTGACGCTAACGAAGGCGCAAATGAACTGCGGCCATAAAGCTTCATGGAGGAATGGTCTGGAGCTCATACTCGCTCTCTGCGTAGCAAGTTCTAAAAACACTTGGATAAGCTAAGAGACAAACCTCTCCCTGACAGCCCAGAAGGAATTCACTCCTGGGGCTCTGAACAACAGGAGGCCGGCGAGGGGAGGCAGACCCCATCCCTCCGACGGAACCGGCCATCAAACCCGGGCCGGGACCACCACAGACGCCGCTGCCTGCGGGGACTGCCTTCTACTGCCGGTTTCCAAACAAAATACACGGGTCAGCACCCAGCAAAGGGTGGCAGGGAGCTTAGCTTCCCTAGCGCTGCCTGAATGACCGAACCTCCTACTTTGTAGCATGACAACAGCAGCCCCGGACTCGCTGGAACGCGGAAGATAGTCATGAATTTAGTGGGGAGTCGTCCGGAGTGAAAGAGTGAGCTGGTGTCTGCAGGGACAAAAGCGGACAGACACCAGGGAAAAGTCTGTCCGGAGCAGGAAACGCGAGGACGCGACAGCAGCACGTACCGATGAACTTCTGACACTTGAAGCACTCCTCCAGCCACTCCGGGGTCACGATGTGCCGCACCACAGAGATGGCCGTCAGGAACTTGACCGTGCGCGTCACTTTGCTGGCGATGAGGTGCGTGCACTTCTGCGCCGACTCGGCGACCTCGCCCCCCAGGATGTAGAGCTTCTGAAGGGAGGAGCACAGGCAGTGATGAGTGCGGCCTCCACCGCCCCGGGACAGCATCCACAGCTGTCGTCACGGCCACAGATGCCACCTCCCTACCAATCGAGTCCCCGAGCACCAGGCAGCACATCTCAGACCCGCAGGTGACACAGGCGTGCATGAAGCACGGTCACCTACAGTCTCTGCTTTCAAAGAACCCCAGCAGAGACTTGACTGAGGAGATGCGAGCACGTGGAAAACACTCCATCGTGAACACAAAAAATTAAATTGTACTGAACCTAGAATCCCATCTGTAAGTTTCTTTCCCTTAAAAACAATGAGAAGGAATCCAACAGGACAGTCACGAACTTTTCACTGCACCCCATCCCCATGGCCCAGCAACAGGAAGCTGCTGCTCCAGGACGTGTGTTTGAGGTCGTGTCCCCACTTCCTATCCAAGGACATGATTCCCTGAGCCTCCCCCAGGTGGCCTGCAGCTTCAGTGGGAGACGCTGAGGGGCTAAGCTGAGCCTTTCTAGGACAATGGCCTTTAAGCAGGCTTGCTCTTGTTTCTGCGGCTATAAAAATGGGTCTCGGTCTAATCACCAGAGTCCTACTAAGAAAGCAATTGTCTACGTAGAAAACCAAATGTAGAAAGCACAGAACGAGGTGAAAAAACCCTCAACAATTTAATGACTACTTATTACTATAAAAACTACTACAACTACTTTGTAAGTATATGTTATTAAGACTATTAGGATATTCCTGACTCTGTTATTTTAATTAACTGCTACCCTACAACAAATATATACAGAAAGGCACAGGGCTAAGTATCCTTACAGAAAGCAGAATATAATTTTACCTTAATATACTGTTGAACCTGGACAGGCTCAAATCCAGTGAAAAGCACAAAAGGGGTCAATTCTGGTGTTAACTTTTTGGTGGGAGGCGGTATATCTTCGATTCTGTAAAATGAATACAGAAAACACAAAGCTGACTTTGTTCACTTGAAACTACTAAAACCCCTTGTCTGCTAAAGATCATTTCTATTTTACCAACTGCGGGGAGCTTTAAGTATGTGGGGATTTGTCCATCCGGGAGAGTGCGAGGCGCCTATCCTGTCTGTCCCCATCTTCCTTGGTCTCCCCAAAACACTGCACGGTGCCTCCAAGGAAAGTAACCCACTGAACCCCACCCCCCGTGACAAATGTTCTCAACTCCTGTCTCGATGGTTCTGCCAAAGACCTGTTCTGGGTGTGCGTCAGCCACTGAGGGGGCGTCCCGGGAGCTGCAGCCCCTCACAGGACCTCCACCCTGTCTTACATACATCAGAGGCTCAAAACAAGCTACTGGACTTAAGCACAGCTTTTAAATTAAATCACTGAGTCTTTTACTTATCCTTAAAATTTTGGAGTTCCTTTTTTACCCTACATTTGAGACCGTCTACATGAAATAGTTTTTAAGGTTCATTTAGGGGCATTAATATGACCATTTAATAAATGATCATAGGGGCACTGGTAACTCCATTGGTTAAGTACCCAATTCTTGATCTCAGGGCCATGAAATCGAGCCCTGAGCTGGGCTCGGCACCGGGCAAGGAGTCTGCTTGAGATCCTCTCTCTCCCCGTCGGCACCCATGGCCCCATCACTGCTCATGCTCTCGCCCTAATAGATATGGTCAATCAGGACGCTAGTGAATCCTTCCGTGACACACACTGTGATGTGGGGGTGGAACAGGCAGGATGCAGAGCAGGGGAGAGACTAGGGGAAGCTGGCGACCACAGGGCACAGCCCAAGCAGGTCAACTGTGGTTTGCACATCCAGCTGGGAAATAAGGGCTTTGGAAGACGCCGGATGAAGCAGCAAGCTCCCGGCTCATCCTGTGTCTGCTGTGCCTGACGCACCCAGTGACAGCCGGGACACCACTGCTGCCCGGAGCCGGCCGAGCGGGTCTTTAGCACGGGAGCCCCGAGCCCCGCACACGCTCTCCCAGGGAGGGTTCAACCCCAGCCTGGCGCGCACGGCCAGCCCAGCCCGCCCTGCCGGGCTCCCAGTGCGCTCTGCCACAGCAGCTATGTCCCCCGAGCTTCTGATAAGGTTTTGTATAAAAAAAAAAAAAAAAAAAAAACCAGCTTTTTTTTTTAAATTAAAAAAAATACATGCCTTTCACTTTTATGTTGAGCAACGAGACAGAAACAAACCACAACAAAGGTGCGAGGCAATAAGCAAATCTCATTTACTGTGAAAACACCCTGAACCCGGCTCTCCTGACGCGCTGAGGGCTGAGCGTGGCAGGCGCAGGGTGGCTATACCTGGCTCTCTTGGAGGAAGGCTGGGCCGTCACGTCACTCACTTTCGGCTTGGGAGGCAGCCGCACGCCCTGCAAGCAAAGGGTCACGTGCTTAGCTCATGGGTCTATGACTGGGCACCCCGGGCAATCCATGCAGGGAAGAGCCAGCGCCGCATTGCGGCGACACCAGCACCCGCCCGGGAACCCGGCAAGAGCCGCTGCCGGCACCAGGCTCCAGACACTGCTGTGCGGCTCGGCGCCTGCCTTCCAGGCCCCCCAAACCCCCCGGCCCCCGGGGCCTCCCCCCCCCCCCCCCCCCCCCCCCCGCTGCTGCACCATGCAGGCCGTCCTCCAGCTTCAACACCGCGTGGCGGTTTTCACTTCACGCGTGTGGCCCCGTGTCCCAGGGTGGACTATGGGGAACACGGTCACTGCGGTCACAGCCCCTTGAAGCCGACGGCCCCTCAAGCAGGGCTGCCGGCTGCGCGCGTTGTAGGACGGTCACGGGGCAGCCCGCAGCGCTTCCCGCAGCAGAGCACGTTCCCGCAGCTACTTCCAGAGACATGCCGTGGTTTACAGCCCGGAACCCCTCCTGATCGCTTTCTAACCACTGCTGCCAGGTGTAGATGGCCCCTGCACAAGTCAGCATGCGCGCAGGCGACGCCAGGGACCCCTGCACCCCGTCCGACTTAGGGCTGGGCTCACGGCACCCCGACAAGCGCAGCCCCCGGATCTCAGAAGGTGGCAGGCGCTGGCAAGTGTCCCCGGCGCCACGGACCAGCAGCAGCAAGAAACACGCAGGGGACGCAAGCGGGATGACCAGGCTGCTGTGACCGCCTGCATGGAGCCACAGGAAGGTGGTGTCTGTGGTGCAGGGCCTGGACGGGTCTTCCCTGAGGACCAGGTTCCCAGCTTCATCCTCAAGGCCACCATGACCCTCTCATCCAAATGGATCCGGAGAGTATCTGTTCTTGCTCAGGTGTCAGAGCTGGTCAGGTTTCAGTAAAACCACAACTGTGAGTTTAAGCGAAAGGAACCACCCCACGTGACCACGTCATCACATCATCAGGATGAAGGAAACCCTTTGGACAGTTGTCAGTGGCTTCTAACGACGTTAGACGTGGAAGCGGCACCGCAGATCGTCAGGAAGGAGAGCACAGGCTGAGGTGTTCTCGTAATCCTGAGAAGAGCACGCTCCTCGGCGGCTCGTGGGACACCAACCCTCCCTCTAAAGCTCCACGTGACCTGCAAGTCCATCAGCGAAAAAACCCAGCAGACTGCACGCAGTGGCATGCACCTAACCTTGAACCTTTAACTTCCACGGCCCCCACCAAGGAAACCACGGCTGTCCTCGCGGTGGCAGCGCGCCAGCAGTGACAGGGACCAGGGACCAGGTTCTACAGCGTGGCATTACTTAGACGTGCCGCGGAAACATAGCCCAAAACACCATTCGTGTCCCACCATCACGTCTGACCGACGGCCCCACCCGGAGGGCAGTCCAGCTTGCCTCCTGGCTGTCACCCGCATTCCAACTTGAGCCAAGGACAGAATCAGACACCTCCCCCGACGTGGCCAGGCGTCCCCTCCTGTCTCCTCTGCGGCCCAGAGCGCGTCGGAGCTGCCGGTGCTGCCATCAGGGCTCCCGGCCCATGCATGAGATGGAAACAAGATGTATGTTTGTCCTACTTCCTTCTCGCTCTTTCCAGCAGCCACACGGCTCGTGGAAGCCAACAGTGCTCTTCCACGTGGCAGTACCAAGGACGGAAACCACCACCAGGTAAGGGAGGAAAGGACCCAGGGCTAAATGTTTTATGACAGGTGGGGAGGTACGACCTTCATTTGTTACGTGGACTGATTACTCAAAGAGTTTTTAACTGACAAACACAAATCCTGCACGTTTATAAGACTGTGACAGCCTAAGCGACTTGGCCAAAGCCTGAACGTACCATTAGCAGCTCGGCCGACACTTTCAACGGGACTCTCCAAGCATCTAGAGAGAAAGAGAAGTTACTTTACAACAACACTGCTTACGTGGAAAGCCTGTTTGTGAAAACCTTTTCTGGGGCTGGTAACCTTAGACATGTAGGTGACTTTCAATTTTATCAAGGACACAAAACAGAACTTCGCTTGTGCTAACTTTTCTTCCAGGACGAGGGCAGGCGGGGACAGTGCTCGGGGGTGAACATGCCGTGCCTTCTCTGGGTAGGAGCACGAGGGAGAACAGTGACAGCCCAGCAACAGGTGTGCAGAGTGAAGCTATCCCACAGCCCACTGTGGCGGCCGGCGGCCAGGCGTGGGAACCATCGCCATGTGGCCATGGCGTCAGAGAGCCAGCGTGAAGGACCACAGCACGTCCCCCACACATCGGCTGGGTTGAACGCTTCAGGGAAGGACGAGGAATCTTTATGATGCTTTCATTTCAGAATGGAGGAAGACAGGTATGTCTGTCCCTGAGAGAGATCGTGGCTTAAACCGAGGACCTCTCTCGTGATTAAAGGCATCCGGACCTCACGCCGAATGAACTCGACAAGCGAGCACAGTAAAGCAGAGTTTGAATGACCGTCTGCTCGAACGGATGTCCTACAGCACACGCAGCACAGCTGCTGGTCGGTAGGGTGGGCAACAGAGGTCGGTGCCACCCAGGAGCAGCTGCAGCTGGCCCACACCTGCCCTCGCCGCCCACGCCTGCCCACACCTGCCCTCGCCGCCCTCGCCGCGGCAGGTCAGCCAAGGCCCGACAAGGGCAAGAGGCAGGAGACAGGTGCTCGTCCACCACTGAGGCAGAGAAGGCTGGGCGTGGGTCACGGGGAGGGGGTGCTTCAGAGACGCAGTCACTGGCTGCAGACGAGACGGCAGTGCCCTGGGAGCTCCTCCGTCTGTGAGCGGCTACCAGGATGGCGACTGAGAACGCGGAACGAGTGAGGCCTCCCTGCGGGGTGGCTGAAGGGAGTGTGGGCAGGAGACCAGGAGTGACAGGGAATGAACACGACGGGAAGGCTAAGGGCACAGTTATGCCTCCGGTAAATGCAAGGCGGCGGGAGCCCTGTAACCCTCTGATGCGCCGGTGAAACCCCACTTACCCAGAAGATTGAAAACCAAGTGCGGAGTCGGGGCGAAGGGCTCCTGCAGATTGAATGCCGTGTAGCGGCCGTAGTGGACCTGCCTCAGCGCCTCAAAGTTCCCCAGGAGGATGTCGCCGAGCCACTGGGCGTTCACACACGGAATCCTCCACTCCTTGGCTTTCTCATACTTCAAACCGGTGGGTCTTTTTTTGGGGGGGGGAACACATTTTATTAAGTGTTAGATTTGCCTACTGTTCAAAAAAAACGTTTATTTTCAACACAGTACCTTAGAAACATCGGGGGCATCTCAGCAGAGTCACCAGTAACCCCCGGCGGGTGATTCCAGGACACGTCCCGGCTCACGCTGAGTCACCGGGTTTTCTGCTAGTTTACTAAGTTCACCTTATTCCCAGCACCTGACTTAATCCTAATCTTGTCGATGCCTCTAATTTCGTTCCCTTTTATAGGTACTCCTGCCGCTATCAAACAGATCACTGCCGTTCTTCCAACCGACTTGGGTTCTCAAACGCCCGCCCACCCGGGAACCAGGAGGACCCGGAGCCCCGCCCCGCACCGGGGTCCCCTACGGGAGCCCCAAGCCCCCGGGGCCACGCTTACTCTTTGCAGATGAGCACCGTGTTGCCGCGGCACAGGTAGCCCGTGTACTTGGCGCCCGCCAGGTAAGCCATCAGCTTCAGGTCGTCTCTGTCACTGTCGACAAATCCAGTCACAGAAATAATCTAAGCACAAAGAGAGCAAATAAGGCCGAGACACAGGGACAGGGCAACCGTGAACACCTGCTCCTTTACCCACGGGTGTTTCCACGCGTCACCCGCGTCCCTGCACACAGGCAGGAACGCCCCTCCTGTGAATGTCCAAACCAGCCTCTTGTCCACGGTCCACCGGTGACATGCGGCGCCACGGGGGAGGTGGGGGGAGGGCAGCGAACACGAGAGGAGACACGGGGAAACCTTGCTTGCGTGAGCAGGACGCCGTCCGGATCATTTGAACAAAGCTCTCTCACTAAGCACATAAACATGAACTGGCCAGTTCCTCGTTCTCACTAAACCCCAGCCTGGAGGTTACGTGAGTGACAGACCCCCACAAGTCCGGATAAGTCCTGCCAGCGGGGCCGCTCCCGGCAGACGAGGCCTGGTTTACTTGAGGGTTTTAAGTAGCGGCAGAAGCTGGAGAGACCCAGTGAAGTTCTGCTCCATGCAGGGGACTCTGATGGCTTTAAGGGACCTGGGCAATGAGACAGTGGCACCGCAGGGCCCTTTCAAGCTGGGCCGGAGGTAGCACGCCAGGACAGGGACTCAGAGGCCCACGTGGGAGACGGGCAGGCGGGGCAGGATCACGACGCCAAGGGATGTCCCTTACGTGCTGAGAGCAGGGCTTTCCGCCCGGGGGGAAGGCCACAGGGAAGTGGAGGGCGCGGTGAGGCGGCACCAGCTTCTTCTTCTTTAGGACCATGTTCAGCCAGTGCGCCGTGACACACCTCTTCCTCTCCCTGATCGCCTGCCAAACAAGATCACAGGTTTGCCGGGCTGGCGTGTGTGCAGCTGCGGCAGAGGCACAAAGCGGCCAGGCTGTGTAACCGCAGCAGCACCTGTGAGGGAAGGCCTGTGGGGACCGCAGGGCACTGAGCGCTGGCTTTACCAAAGGGACAGATGACAGAGGCAGGCGGATTCTCACCCAACTAACAGTGGGACCACCTACATACACGCGGCCGGCAACGGGGGACAAAAGCAACACATTTTATAACAACCTTAAAAATAACTTTGATCATGAGTAGAGTTTGTAATCATCAACATGAAAATTTCCCTTAAGAACACCGAGGGCCCCAAAGAGAACAAGTTTCTTCTGAAAAAATATAACCGCCCACTAAAATTAACCACAGAGGAGAGAAACTAACCCTTCACAAGCACTTCTACGTTTTCAGGTGGAAAGTGTTTAAGAGGAGCTTCTGGGCATTCATGACATGCCTAACGACCGCAGTCTGTCTACCAACAACAACACTGTTAGAAGAGAAGAGACTTGGGGGAACAGTCGAGGTGACACCGGAGAAAGCCTGTGCCCCACGGGGCCTTGGAGCCGCCCCTCCAGCCTGCATACGTACACAGCCCCACAACAGCGGGAAAGCCTGCTTCCGCCCCCGGTCGGTCAGTGCTGCTCTGGACCGAGTACAAGGTCAGTGTCCTGTCCCTGACACCACCTGGGCTCACCTTCACTCTCTCCACGCTCAAAGACCTAGAGGCCAGCAGTCCACGCACATATTTATCCCGGCACAGATTGATGAAAATTACTAAAAACGTATTCCCTTTCAGAAGTAGACACAAGTCCTTTCCAAAGACACTAGTCTCTAGAATCCTTGGATGGTCCTTGAAAAGGGACAGACCTCGCTGCAATCAGAGCCGAGGCCACTCACCTGCGCGTACATCCCGCTGACCTGACTCTCGCACAGCAGGTGTGTGCACCGGCTGGAGAACGTGGGGTCCACGGCGCCACCATGCGTCTGGATTATCTAGACACACACAAGACCCAAAGTTGCAATCAACTTCAAGTACTCAGGAAAACCGAGAACTGACTTTCAGGTTAGACTGCTCTCGAAACAGTCCACGACAGGTTTTCACAGCCTACTTCGCCGAAGGGGGTGCGCTGGGTATCAGCTGTGTTTATGGGTGCTTCCGTCCAGCACCACGATGTGAAAATGAGCGCCAGCACTCTCTGAATCTGAATCCCCAGATGGAGATGAGCGAGAAATGGAGCGCCCTCTTCCTGAAGCAGAGCCCTCCCCACCTGGCACCACCACGTGTCAGAGCCACTGATGGTGCGGGGCAGAGGGCGAGCCCGTGCAGGATGCGGACCACAGACCTGGATGCCAACAGGACCGCCCCAGGACCCCCCCAGGTGTGACAATGAAAACCTGCTTCAGACATGACCAAACAGCCCGTGATTAAAAGCCATTACTCATTTCTTTAAAGGGAAACAAAAAAAGCAGCGAGAAAGCAGTGGATACCAAAATCTGTTAACTCAGACCCTGAGTGGGGGCGCGGGACTGCTCTGTGCCACACAGGCATTAGACGGCATTAGATGGCGGGCATGGGGGGTCAGAGTCCAAACAACTGCACCGGAGAGACTGTCGCTGTCCGTTGAAAAAGACGTGCCCCGCAAAACAATTCTGCTTCACCTCCTTGTTAAGCTTCGCTATTCTAGCCCTTTGCGCACACTGGTGAGGCCTGCTGGAAACAGCCACCTCCTCTGCCACTGCCTCTGGTGCACCTGCTGTGTACCCCCACCTCCAAGGACAGGACAGAGTCCTGGCCACCCTTCCCCCCATTTGGCCACATCACCGTTCGCGCTGGAGTCCGCCTCTGGTCCGTGTCCACTGCTGCACGTGCCCTCCCTGGGCTGGTCCAGAACTGCCCTCCTGCCTCCCTCTTCCTGTACACCTTTCCCTCTGGCTCCCAAGCGCTTCAGAGAACACCACGGCAGCTAGAACCAGGCCCGCACATCCCCAATGTGCTTCCCCTTGGACGAGAGCCCGATCCCCTCCGTGGGTACAGGCCAGCCCCACGGGATACGGATGACCATGGGCAGGGCTTCCTCCCTGCTGGGCCGCAGCTCACACGCCCTGGGGGCAAGCCAGGAGGCTCTCGCCCACCAACTGCACCGCCCACAGGGAGCCCGAACCCTGCGCCCCATCCTGCAGCACTGCTGCCTGGTGTCCCACCCGAGGAACGAGCACTGCCGCGACCCACGGCGCCATGGGTGGCCCCGTCCCACAGCAGCACATGGTACAACACACGCCTTGCCGAGAAGCCCACCAAGCGGCCTGGCAACCCTGCTCTACCCAGTGCCACCCTTCTGAGACCCCTCTGCGTGCCCCAGCAGAGGCGGGCTCCTCCGGCCACTCACCTTCCCATCGGCCGGACACGGCCCCTGCCCTCACCCCACTGACTGTGGAAGGTGAGGAGACCGTCCTTGCCGCGCTCGGCCGGGGTCACCTGCTTCAGAACTCTGAGCTGCACCTGACGTGGCGCGTCCCCCTCCCCACCGCCCCAGGTGCTGAGCGCCCTGGCCTGGCGTCCCCTGCTCTCATACTCCTGTTGTTTAAGGCTGGCCCTCCTGGGCTAATCCTTTAATCCAACAAAACAAAAGCAAATCTTTCTCTACCTTTCTTTGAGTTATCCTACTGCTTTTTGGGACAGTCTCTACGCACGGCCTCCTACCACTTCCGCGACTGTATTTTGAGGTTTTCTGCAGCTGTAACTCTCCAGCGGGCCCCGCCCCTGCTCCGACCACTGCCCCAGTACAGGGTCCTGGCATCACTTCCCGGTACTCCGTTCACCCAACTTTCTCTGCTGTCTCCCTGTGCTCTAATAGCTCTAGGGAGAAGACTCCGGCGTCCACAACATGGCGCGTAGCAGAGGCGTTAGAAGGGCTGCCCCAGCCCAGAGCGTGTGCCTTTCCACCGCCCCAGCCGCACCTGCGCCACCTGTCTACCTGCGCTGCTCCATCTGGGAGACCCTCCAACGCCCACTCCCACTTGTCCTTTAGGACGGAGTTCAGGAATCACCTGTTCCCGCAGACCCTCCCAAGGCACAGACCCGCCACCCAGAGGGTGATGTTCTGTCTCACGGCTCGCCTGCACCCACCGTCCTGCCTTGTCAGTCCCGTACGGACAGCTAGTTCGCCAACTGACGCACCGTCTTCTGCGCCCCGCAGTATCCCCCACACCCGAGCAAGCTGGGCAGAGCAGGGTTTACACAACAGGAACGCTCCGAGGGACGCGCGTCCCGGGCGAACATGAAGCAGACTCACACTCGCTTTTCTCTTTCAACTCTCAGTTGGGGATTTGCAGCCTGAAGGGAAAAGCACCGCCTTCTCTTCTTCAAAGGCCACCAGACAGAACGCGGACTACAGGCACTACGGTTCCACGAGGAGACTGTGCGATCCCTTCCTCGCTGCAGAGGCTAAGGTGCCCCAGCACTGCCTCTGGAGACAGGACTGAGGACACAGAAGTGCACGGTCCCTGTGCCAGGGCACCGAAACCCTCCTCTTACTGTCACATCCACAGCGACATACAAATAATTCATGCCCTGTAGAATGTAGGAGCTGAAATGCCGTGAAGGGTGAGAGCGCGCTTCACTCTCCCCTCACAGCTGAACAACCCTGCAGCCCAGGAGCGTCTGCCCGAGGTCGCAGGGACCGTGAGTGCAGACACCGCCACACGTGCACGATGGCACTGTGTGCCTCGGGGGCTGGGGTGCGGGGCACCCGGATAAGCACCATCCAGGCTACACTCAGAGCAGAGCGCTGGGGACAAGGCTCTTCCTCTGCGAGCACGACTCACCCGCTTCCAGGTGGCCAGCAGCTGCTTGTCAGACATCTGCTCCGGGTAGTCCGCAATCGCAAACACGCATCCCAGTAAGAAGCCTTCTTCCGGAACTGGCACAGAAAGACAGGAGAAGCGAAACCCCGTGAACACAGGAGTCTGCGTGCGCACACACGCTCACTTCGCCGCGTCCTGTCTGGAGGTGTGAAGCGAGCCGCTCCCGGCCAGGATGTCCGGCAGCAGCCGGAGCACTAGCCTGGGGGTGTTGCTGGGCGCGCGCCAGCGGGGCTGTGTGCACTTGTGATCTGACAGCAGAACCAACGGAGCGAAGCCCTGGGCACCCTCAGGGCGGCGGTCATCCTGCGGGACGCCATGCATGTGGAGGGCTACGCCATCCCCCTCGGCAGAGGCCATGCACCTGCTCTTCGCCGGGTGTGAGGCTCGGGGATGACTCCGCACCCTGCCCCCCTCCCCGCCCCTGCTCTCAGCGGGGATGTTCGCACAGCTTCTGGGAGAAAGACAGACGCACCCCACGGGACTCACTTTCCACGGCTGGGTCGTGTCCAAAGAGCTGGTGCTGGGGCTGCTGGGACGGCGGGGGCGGCTGCGGCGGTGGGGGCTGGTGCTGCTGCGGGGGCTGGTGCGGGGGCTGCGCCGGGTGCTGTGCGGCCTGGGCCGGCTGGCCGGGCACGTGCGGCAGCGGGGCCGGCTGCTGCTGCAGGCGCTGGAGCTGGAGCTGCTGCTGGAGCTGGTGCAGCTGCTGCTGCTGGAGCTGGTGCTGCTGGAGCTGGTGCAGCTGCTGCTGCAGGACGTGCTGCGGCTGCGGCTGCAGGGGCTGCTGCGGCCGGTGCAGCTGCTGCTGGGGGAAGGGCAGCGGCTGTGGGGGGAAGGGGTGCGGCGGCGGCTGCGGGTACGGCTGCTGGGTGATCTGCGGCTGCGGCTGGAGCTGCAGGAGCTGCTGGGCGGGAAGGTGCAGCACCGGGTGCGGCGGGGGCGGGGGCGGCGGCTGCGGCGGCTGCGGCAGGTGCGGCTCGGAAGCCACCTTCACCGGGCCGAAGAGCACCGCGTTGGCGTTCGCGTGGCCCTGCTGGCTGTGATTCACCTGCTGCTCTAAGGTTTTTGTAGGTGCAGAAAGGGACTGTAAGATCTAGGAAACAAACACGAGGCAAAGTCATTAGCCTTGGTCACTGAAACGTCCTAACGATCCCTCTGGCGACAGGGTATGCGCGTCTCGCACACGGCCTGACCGCTGACCGGAACAGGAAGCCCCGACAACTGCACGCTTCGAGAACGTACGGCATGTCTCTTCTCCACTCATGAAAGCATCGCCAACGCCCACAAAGTCAGGGAACCCCATTCTGAGACCAACACTTGGAAATAAGGAAGACTCATAAAAAAGCTCGCGACTTGGAGCGGACACACCCATGACCTCGGACGGCTGATGTGCTTTATGGAGCACAGTGACAGGGCTGCCAAAATGAATAAAACAAAGGCACCACTTGCTCCCGGGGGCTTGAGCACGAGTGTGGGTGCCACCGTGTGACACGCAGCCGCGCACAGCGCCCCACCGGGACCCCTTCTCCCTCCACAATGCTCCACGGACTTCTGCTAACCCAGGGATACTCCGGGGAACGTCAGCGGACCCAGCCGCCTCTTGGCCTGAACCCCGCTCCCTTCCTAAAACAAAAGCAGCGAGTGAGTGTCAACAGAAGACCATCCCCCGAGGGAAGCCACCGGCCCAGGCAACAGATAACCCCCAAAGCCACTGGCCCTCCTCATCTGTGGTCACCCTGCCCGTGCGCTGGCACACTCCGTCAACAGGGAACAGAAAAGACACCAACAGAGGTTTGTAAAAATGGTAAGTCTTCTCGCAGATGAGAAATCCTCGGTAGAGCTGGTCCATTAGCCTTCCTCAAAGAGGACTTGGGGCTCTTTACATGGAACTGAAGTGTTCTGATCCACAGAAGAGCCCCACTAGCCAGACTGTTTCTGTTCTGGTTCCTTCTGCCGCACAGTGACAGGAGTCAGCACAGCGCTCTGTGCCAGCTCAGGGGTTGGGGCGGATGGAACAGGGAGCCAGGAGATGCCCAAGAACTGGACGGCAGGTCTCTGTACTACCCTGCACGGCACCGAGTGCCACAACGTGACACGATGAAGCTCCTTCTCCGATATGCTCCAACAGCGAGAATTAGACCCCATACCCAGATGGTCAAGAGAACTGCAACAACCAAGGAGATTTTACTAAAAACAAACACAACGTGACCCTACTAAAAGAGCACTTGACATTTAAATAAAACTCTAGAAATTTAACTTTACTGTAAGCCACAGCTACAAAGAAATCTCAAGAAGGACCTTAAAACACGTCCTCCACTTAAACGGGCTCCGAAACACGAAGGTCCTACGATCCCCGAGAGGAACCCGATCACCAGGCCTCACGCCGAGCAGCAGTGCGGTGGCCCGTGCGACCGCAGCACAGGGAGAGCCCGAGCTCCGCAAGTCCTCCGCATCTGCAAAGGCTCCTCACTGGAGCTCTACAAAGAGGAAACAGTTTAACGAATCATAAATGACGGTGACAATCTCTTCTCGGTCCTTCAGAGTGGTCAAGAACACCCTGTGCAGCGGCGGGAGACGGGCCCTCGCACGCGCACAGCCCGGGCATGCGCACGCGCACACGCACACGCACGCCTCCACCACCAGGGGCTGGGGGCGAACAGCTGCGTGTCCTTATGGGCGGACCACAAGCCGGAAGCACAGAGCAGGGTCGGGAACAGCGGCTGCTTCCAGAGGGAACTGGAGTTAGGGGCAGGAGGGAGTTTATCACTTTACAGCCTTGGATGCCAGTGGAGTTTCTGAAGTCTGTACCTGGATTTTCACTCTCAGAGGGAGCCCGCAGGTAAACTGGACTGGTAAGAAGGAATAAAGGCCCGTCTGCCCCAGCGCGCGGGGTCCAAGCGGTCGTCTGCCTCCCGCTGCCTGCCCCTGCGTGCCCACCCCCAGATCAAAGGGAGCTCGGGAGGGTCCCAGGGACCCTCCACGTACACTCCACAGCCGGGAGCCGGGGGCTGTGCTCTCAGCTGGTCTCACAGTGGCCAGCAGGACTCCGCAGGAGGCCAGGAGGGCCGGGGCACCTTCCCTGTGGGGAACACGAGCTGAGAAGCTGGGGGAAGCCAGGCTGTGAGCACAGGGCAGCTGGGAGCCCACGAGCTTCGGAACAAGAGCACCGGCCAGAGTGAGATGGCACTGGCCTGGAAAGCTGGGCACCGGGCAGGCCAGCCAGTGAGGGGACTCTCAGGACATCACCTGTGCTCCTCAGACGGCTTCTCACCCTTCTGATCTGCCTCTGGCTCAACACACGTGAACCCCGCAGAATCAAAGAAGAAGTAACCTTCTTAGCTGCGAGATCCCACACTTGGCCACACTGCAAACAAGTGTTAATGAACGTCAAGTCGGAATTTTTCGGTCACAGGATACTATCGTCATCTTGAAATCACTTGCATACTGAGTGCCCCGACGCGTGCAGAACTGCAGCACCAACCACACGGCTCCTAAGCACTATGAACCTGCAACCTAGACCGCGACGGTCCGCTACATCCTCCCGACTCCCCATCTGATTTTAAACTAAATCCGTCTTCTACCTGTAACGTTTCAAAAATTCATTTTCTCACATCTGGCAGTAAAAATGATCTAACATTGCCGGAGACCTCGGAACACCTCCTCGTGGCAGCTGCTGTCCCTGGAGCTGGGCCAGGCCCTCCGGCTTCCCACCTCGCAGCACAGCGAGGCACAGCCCGCCTCTGACGCCTCTCGTGCAGGCCGTCCCCCAACTCCCGGGTGTGGTCCCTCATCGCTACTTCGCAGATTGTTCCGTATCCAAATACCCATTCAGGGAGCGAGGGACTCCAGCTGACACCAGCGAATCCAGTGGCAAAGGCCACAGCGACGGCCAGCACTCCCTGCAGTGCCGACAAGCCCAAAGCGGGGAGCACATCTGTCCTGCTGGAATGGCTGAGCCCGTCCGGACCCCTCCACTCCGGGAGGGCTGGGCAAGCGCTCCCCGGGCCGTGGGCTCCCCGGGCCTCCCGCCGGCTGCGAGCTGAGCATGCCAGCCCCCTGAATCCTCGCATGGCACCTTGTCATCTGCCTGCACGCCCGGCCGAGTCTCCCACCCCTGGGACACTACAGCTCCCTGGTTTCTGACTGCCTCACGCTGTCCCCCTGCGGCTTTCCCCCACCCGCCCAAGCCCCTGGCTTTCCAGGGCTTTCTGACCATCACCCCTGCTCCCGACAGCCCCCCAGGGCTGGGCCCGGACCTCATGTCTTTGCCAGCCACTCCCAGTCAGAGGTGCCGCTGCCCACAGACCCCCTAACCGCATTCTGTTATCCGTCTTCTCCCCTCCGCTCCAGGGACCCTACAGGAGTGCGGGCATCACCTGGACAAGCCTCGCCTTGCCGTGCTCGGACCACCCCACCTCAGGGACCTTCTCCTCAGCCCCCAGCTCCCTGTCGGCGTCAGACTGTCCTCACGCACTCCTCACCTCCTGGGCCCCGGGAGTCCGAGAGTGTGCGGCGGGGCAGGGAGGTGCGGGCGTGGGGCCGCTCGGCCTCCAAGCACTGTCACCGTGTAGACTGCAGGACACGGGCTTACCCACTTCTTGAGAAATGCCAGAGATCCCGTTTTTAATGAAGAATCTCATGATTTTAGCAAAAAAATTCAAAAAACTCTTTGGACCAAAGCAAAGGTGTCACACAAAAGGTGCCGTCAGCTACTGGTGTGCAGCCCTGCTCCGCCCCCGTCTGTCGGCCCCGGCCAGCGCGCCTCCGAAATCGCTACGTCAACCCGCCAGGCTCTGCCGGCCTCTGCTCTTCCTCCCGCTGCCCCTGCCCCTGCCCCCCACCCCCTCCTGACCCGGTCACCATCTTCCTCACTCTTCCTAATATCCCAAGCTAGACTGCCAACCTAAAACCGGGTCCTAACCAGGTCCAACATCACTGTCTTCCCGGAAGCTCTGTATCCACTATTCCAGAATTTTCCATTCTCCTCAAACCCCATTACCTCCCTCTTCCCTACACACGCTGCCTCACACCATCTTCATTTCCTTCCTTCTGACACCCAAAGACCATGTTTTCTTTTCCCCGGACCGTATTCTGGGTGTCACCACCTTCCAGCATCTCAGGGGCCACATACCGTATCGGTTACTCACTGCTCAGTCAAGGGAGGGAGGGGAAGAAAAGAGTATTTTGAACGTGCCATCTCCAATGCAAGACTTTTTAAACCACCCCACAGTCATACCCCAAAGTGACACTGTCATCTACATGTTTGGTCACCCTTCCTGGAGCCCAGCAACCTGCTCCGAAGGCGGCCTCGCTCCTTCGGCACAACAGTCCAGGTGCCGGGGGCCAGGCCCCTGCAAGTGCCTCCAGCGCTCCCCACTCCGTCAAGTCTCACTTTCTTGCTTTCCTCATGACACGGCAAATCCACGCCTGCTGCCCGGACTTCACGGCCGCTGCTCCTCTCGCCTGGACCTCTCCGCCCCCGGCTCTTCCCTCAGCCTCGCTCCCACCCCTCCTCCAGGAGGCTGCTCCTCATCACCTCATCCAAACAGCCTTCTTCCAACGGCTATTCTGTGACCCCTTATTACCATCTTCAAAACACCCAAGAGCCACAGAAGCCCTCCTGTTGGCATCCTGCGGTCTTCCTGATTCGCCCGCAGAAACGTACACGGCCCATGCGCCCTCTCCGTCACGTTCTTCCAGTTTTAAACTGAAAGACACCTACTAAACTTTTAACTCCATGCTGCATCAACAAGCTCCAATCACGAAACTATCAATTAAGATTAAGGCTTCTGGAATGAGTGAGTAATTCCGGTTATGTTATCTGTCTACTGTCAGTGAATGAGGAGCACAGGGTCATCACTGGGCCTCTCTCTGCTGCCGCTAACCCGGGGTTCGGCGGAGCGAGAGCCTGCTTCGGGGGCCAGCGGTCTCAGCACTGGTCGGAGTCGAAGCGACACTGAACTCCACACACACACACTCATGCAGACGACTGTAAAACACGTTCTCAAGTAAATACTGCTGGTAAGTCAACATAACTGCACTATGCTGAACCAGACCATAAAACCCAACTCCCAGATGCCCGCGTTAAGGAGTGACTCACGTGAGCGACATTTGACGGTCGGCTCATCTGCTGGAGATCGGCGTTGTTAGTGATGTTTCTCAGGGTCCGCACAGCCGGACTCCAAGTAGCGATCATTTCCGATCTGTCCGAACTTTGGAGATTCTGTCCCGGGGCCAGGAGGCTGCCCCGGACCTCGGGAGGTAAGATGTTGCCCGGGACGGGGGGCACGTTGGCGCACAAGTTAATGAGGCCAGGCTCCTTCCCCGAGGGCAGTCTGCGCTTCGCCGCAGCCAGCTGTGGGACCTCAGCGGGCGTCCAGTTTAAATTCCTCTCTTGTTTCTCGGGTGACGAGTCTGAAGAATCATCAAACATCAACTCCCCTTTAGACTTTTCGGTGTTGGATTTGGGTGAGAACTGCTGGTCCCCGGAAGGAGATCCTTCTTGAGAGCTGGCAGGGCTGGACTTTCCCTCCGAACTACCCTCATTTGGGGACTCCTGCTCCTCGTTTTCTTCCTCCTCCTCCTCCTCCTCTTCCTCCTCCTCCTCTTCTTCATAAATAATGAGTCGAGGATGATAAAATGCTTCGTCCTTTTTGGTTTTTTCCGATATGCAATCCAGGACCCAGTCAGGGGTCACGATCTTAATGCTTGCTCTCTTCAACGCACACTCGTACTTCTCCTACAAGCGAAGCACAAACACGCGAAGCTGTGAGTCGGACCAGACACCCCCCAAGTGTGCATCTGAACACAGGACTCAGCACAGGCGCGCGGCTGAAGCGTCCAGCCCTACAGCGGTCATCACACGCAGACGAGCGTAAACTTTCCGATGCAGGAGCTGGAACCAACCAGGATCCCATGCTGGCTTCAGGCCGGCAATAGTCATCGGAACAGATTTTGTTTCAAGTAACTTTTATAAATGGTAACAATTAAGGGAAAAGTACAGCTAGCAAACCCACGGGAAATTCTCTTAAATGAAATAAGTAACTGCCACCTCATCTAGCTTTTGACACCTTGAAGGAAGAGCGCCTTCAGGACATCCAACACGGTCATGGAAGGGTGGCCAACTTTTCATGGGGAGGCTTTCCTAGTGAGGCATCTAGTTTGTTGAGCTCAGTCCACAGAGACACAAAGGACACAACACACCTCTGACCTAACGGGGTTCAGGACTTAGCTTGGGAGAGACAGTAAACGCCCCGAGAACAGGACGCAGGAGCCTGCGCTGAGTGAGGCGGGAATAAGCCCAGAGAGAGGCCCTACGGCGGAAAGCCGCACTGCACGGAGAGGCCTGGCAGGGGCGTCAGTGAGCACAGCATCCACCCCAGGGAAAAGGTGCGTCATAGGCAGGGGCTCTCCTCCAGGTGAGGGTGTACAACGGAGCAAATCCCAAAGGAAAAAGAGAGAAATGGGAAATAGGAGGCACGGGGAAGAGGATAGCAGAGCTCTGAGATAAGGGAGATGCTAGCTGCGGCCCCCCAGGCAGCAGAGCCCACGTCCCGCCTGGCAGCCAGGAGGATGGCAGCTCCTGGGCAAGCCCGTCCTTAGGGCCCCACACTGAAGCCCGTTTCCTGTCGAGGGGACCAAAGGTGGCACTCGTGGTCTAGGGCCGGGGCAAGGGGGACAGGCAGCAGGACCGTCCTGGAGGCGTGGGACAGACAGACGGCCGCCGTCCGTGTGGCACGGCCGAGGGCAGCACCGTCCGGTCCGACCTGCCTCCCAGGAAGGGGGAGACCACCCCCGTGTACAGATTTCACCGCCTGTGGCTTCTGAGGATGTGCCACTTTAACCCTTTTTAAAACACAGGCACACTTGGTCACAGAGGAGCACACACAGGTAACCACTGAAGCAGAGAAAGACGGACGCGTGGTCGTGACCCCGTGATGAGCAGCCACCGCGGTCCTCAGTGTGATGGCTTCGTTAGCAACACGCACATGTATACGTGTGCTAGCGCATGGAGCCTTCACGGCGTGGCTGCACTGAGATCTCACGATCGACCTCCCACGACCACACGTGCCCCCTACCCTGGCGTTCTGGTGACCCTGAGACGAAGCCGAGCGCGGAGAGCTGGGAGACAGATCCCCTGCCTCCTGCATGCCTGCCCAGCCTGGCTCCTAAGTGACATGGCTCATGCGCCTCCAAAAGACAAAAGCGCAGCTCCCTGACCTCCATGCTCGCCGTCGCGCCGCCTCACTCCCACGGCCTGTCCGCTGGAGCCAGGCTCGCCGCTGTGCTGTGCAGCTGCCAGCCGGCAGCCCCCGGCTCACGGATCACTGCTGTCACCTCCAGGGCCATTTAGTGGTCCCAGGTGTTCCTATGCTCAGTGTTCTGCTGCCACGAGAAGCTGCAGTTAAAGCTCAACACACGCAGCCTAAATGGTTTATGCACAATGGACTCCCAGGTTCTGGAAGGCAGTGCTCTAAGGCCTCATTAGCTGCAACCACATCCCCCTCCCAAACGGCCAGGCCGCCAACTCCGTGTGACTGTGTCGATTCCCCCACACACATCCCCCGCCCCGCAGGCCTAACTCCTTGAAATGACACTGTGTAGACACCATGACCGAAGTGACATATTCTCTTATTCAGATACAAGCGTATCTTTAACTTCCCTTAAACTTACATCCAGAAGCATGTGGGGACAGCTAAACGCTTGACTCGGTCAAACTACGGCTTGTACGAACACAGCATCTTTCACTGGGATAGAAGCGTGCGTGCACCTGTGGGCACACACCCAGCTCCCCGCGCCGGGTGACGCGCCAGCGCCGACCTCGGGACAGGCCCCTGAAACTGACACAGCACCGTGTGCGGACAGCAATTAACAAGAACGTTAACAAAACTAAGAAGATGCTTATTCTTTATTCTAAAATCATTCTGAAATATTCAAGTATGAGCTGTTAAACCCATCTTCCCACAGTAAACAGAGATGACAGGTTTTTAGGGCCGACCGACCTCATTTCTTGACTACCCGTCCCAAAAGAGCCACAGTGCGGTCTCAGGAAAACATCGAGGCCGGATATGCACCAAAGTAGCTATAAAACTACACAAATAATACAGATGCACAAGATGACCACATAACACATATAGCAAATAAACCTTATATATTATTTTCCAAGGTAGAAAGGTGTTGAAATAACATGAAATAAACTTTCTCCCTTCTGTGACCAAGTAGCAAGCGTGAGACTCCTGCCATGACGTGCAGCGCTGAGCGCTCTGGACCCCAGGGAGAAAACAGCAGGCTCAGCGCCGGGACCCACAGCGGCAGCCTTGGGTTCTTGGTCTGCACAGCGTGTGGGCCTGGCACACATCAGCTGTGACCCACTTCTTGCACAAACTCAAATGCTATTTAAGTTTATATTTTACTCGGGTTTTCTCTTTCTCTCCCTTCTCACCAAATGGTTTTTGTCACCGGAAGACAGTTACTGCTTAAACCAAGGTGACCCAGGAGCAAAGCAATGTGAACACCCTGGCTGGGGCTAATTTACTAGCTAAGTCGTTCTCATTCCTGAATCACCAAAATCACGAGTCATTAATGTGTGGACTGGGACACTAGCAGTGAGGCCGGCAGGGTCAGGGCCATAGCCGGCGGGGGCAGATGGCGCTGCACCGCCACGGCAGGCGTGCTTACATGCCGAAGCCTGCAGCAGCTGTGAACCAGCCCTTCCCAGTATCCAACGAGCACACCCTGTCCTGTGGATTTTGTTACTAAATCCCTCCATTCTTCTCCACTTAACTGACCATTTTTAAAACTTCCAGAGTATGAAAGGTAGTTTCACTATGCTATTCAAACATTTGCGGTGTTCACTTAAAAAAAAAAAAAAAGGACTGAAAGAGATGACACTGATTTTTGTGAGCCGTCAGCTGGTCTGCGTGGCAAACGCACCCCTCCCATACGGCCTCTTCAATTATCATTTAGCTCTCCAGAAGCATTGCTCATCCCTACAAAAGCTATAAAGACTTTGTTTCCGGAGCTCCTGGGTGGCTCAGTCATTAAGTGTCTGCCTTCCGCTCAGGTCATGATCCCACAGTCCTAGGATCGAGCCCCGCATTGGGCTCCCCACTCAGTAGAAAGCCTGCTTCTCCCTCTCCCTCTGCCCCTGCTTATGTTCCCTCTCTCTCTGTGTCTCTGTCAAATAAATAAATAAATCTTAAAAAAAAAAAAAAAAAAGACTGTTTCCTTTCAAACTAAAATCAAATGATTTACTTTTAGCCATAAATTATAAAATAAAATAGCATAACCAAAGCATACTATATTTCTCTTACTGTTATGCAAAATGTAATCTTTTACTCAAACAGATTTTAAGATTCAAATCTTAAATTTTCACAGAGGATGTGTCTTCCTGGACGGTGTGGCTTACGACGTGACAACCACACCCACTGGCCCAAAACCTGTCGTCAGGAACCAGGTGATAGAAGGCCTGTGCCGGTGTCAGCTCTGCTCGGCATCAAAGCCCCAGGGACAGGTGTCTGCTTGGCAGGACCCATGCGCACCAGCCCCGAGTCACCCACCGGGCAGTGGCGCCCGGCCACAGACCGCGCACGCATCCCCCCTCCCACACAGTCAGCACAGCGCACGGAAAGCACAGTGACAGCACGGAGACTGAAGGCCGTAAGGAAACACGGAGGGGACACCAACATGTGGAAAGGTCTCACTATAAATACAATGTCCATGACGTTCAAAGGTACAAGTAACTGTTCAGGGGAGGACCAAGGTTTGGCTTCCAGAGAGCGGTAACTCTCAGATTCTCGGGTGCACCAGGATCACCCAGGGGCGGGGCCTGACACAGATGACGGGGCTCCTCACTCGCCCTCGGAGGGTGTACAGTCTGCCTTTCTAACAAATCTATAGGAAAGGCTGCAGCTGCTGACCTGGGGACCCCACCTGGGGAACCAAAAGTCGGTGGCCCCACCAGTGCTGAGAAGGGGCACCCTACAATTATCAGGATAAATGTGCTTTTATATATTCTAGATTATTAAAAAGGAAATGGCCTTGAAAACTTCACCAAATACATGTTTACGAAGTTATCCTCAGCACAGACCTTTCTAAAGACAAGTGAAGACAACGAAAACTGCCTATTTTCACAAATAAACTGGTTTTACTGGATCTGAAAGGAAACTCAAGGGGTTCAGAAAACTTTCCCCTCTTCTCCATGAAACAGACCCGCATTTCTCTGCACCTAGAGGTCAGCTCTGGCCCTGCATCGAAGCGATCAACCTCTGCCATCCTCTGTGGAAGGAGGCTGGGTCCAAGGCACACACACGAAGAGCCAGCTTGTGTAAAGGGATCTAACAATTAATTTAAAAGAAACTCAAAACATGTGACTGCAGGAAATACGGAGAGGACAGCGTTCGCGAAGTACTTACCCCCTTCGGCTCGGGGACGACCAGATGCGTGCATTTCTTGTTGAGCTGCAGCTGGCACCCCCCGCCGTAGAAGGTGAGCAGAGCCCACAGGGCACTCCTGTCGTCAGACGACACCTGACAGAGGGAGACACACATTTCAGCCTGGGCAAGGTTATCATTAAAATTACACTGCAACATTGTAACAATTCTGCCGGATCTACTTAAATCGAACTTAAGGGTATTAGTGGGGAACACAGATGAGCTTTTAGCTACTTGCTTATAGTAACAAAAACTTTCATTCTTATCATGATAGTTTTATAGACATCTTTTTTTGCCTCATCACCAAATGAATAAAAAAAGTTATATTCACACGTCAAAAAATGAATGGATTCTTTCAACGGAAGTCATAGGGAAAAAAGCAGAAGTAACTAATACATCATCCATCTTAACAACTGTAATGTTTTAAAATGTTTAAATAAAATGGCAGTATCAAAATCATTTAGGAACTCCTTAATCATTAGTAGATAGGTACTAATTACAAAATGAATAAAATATAAAGATAAAAATATAGGTATCTGTAAGGTCAGGGAAAAACATAAGTATTACTTAACCAAAGGAACTAAGGCAAGCATAGGAGTAACTGCTACGCTTGCGTAACTGATGAAGTCGATTTCAGAGCAAGTGATTCATGCTGGAAGAGAGGCTTTCATGGGAACAAAAGCAGCTACCATTTATTGCCTGCCTACTATGTGCCAGGAACTGTGCCAAGTGCTTCATAAACATTCCTAACCCTGGGGACCGCCGTGGGAAGTCAGACTTATTAGATCCACTGTACAGATCAGGAAACAGACTTAAGAAATTAGTGACTCGTCAGAAAAGCTGGCTTTTAAAATCCAGGTCTGTCTAAACCCAGGCCTATCTGCATTTCCCCACTGCTCTATCCTTCTTTAAGGGCAGTTACTACCAAAAATAATTTCTAAAAAATAAAATTTTAGATTCTAAAAGACAGAAGAAACAAAAGGGTGTGTTAATTAATTCTAAGGTAATCATTTAACAAAGTGAATTTTTTTCCTGGATCATTGATTATAAATTGAGGGTTATGGTTGTTAAGAATCCTGAATGCTGTCTCAAGTTAATTGTGAAAACTTTATAAACAGCATGTTTTTGAAACCTGCCATTATTCAGCTTGCCAGAGCTCTAACATTTTACATCTACTTTCATCCACTTTACAAATATTTCTAGAAATTACTCTGCATTCCACACTACCGTGACTACTACTAAGAACACACTGATTTCATAAAATCACCTTGAAAAATCACTACTTTGTATCTTTTTTAGTTAGTCACTGTCCCATTTCAGAGACTGGACAAGAAAACCTATTTTACTAGCGGCTTTCACAAAACCACTGATCTCCTGCCACATCTGGAGGGGTGAGATTTAACTACATGACAGTAGAGCCTACTCCAATGAATCGTTGAGTCATCTTTATCAAAAATGAAATGAAAGACATAGAACCTCGGTCTGCCTCCTGTGGTGTGCCGGGGGGGAAAGGAGCGACCACAGGTAGTCTAGTCTGTGGCTCTGGCCGGCCTGCGTCCCAGGCCTGGGTCTCAACCAGGACAAGGGTGCTGCTGTGGAAAGAACACTGGCTGGGAGAGAGGGAGACCCGGGACAGGTCCGCGGCCTCCAAAACTAGCTCCTGTCCACCTGGAAGACTTCCATGAACCAGGTCCCTCCTCGATGCGAGTCTGGGTTAAATGACTTCAAACATCCACGCCAGACCATTTAATGAGTCTGTATCAGCATGATTAATAACTAAGAATGTTCTTTCCACACTCGATGTTAACAGTTATCTAGTGGTGTAGAATTACGGGGATATTTTTGTTTCCATTTTTATACTTTTCTGTATTTTCCAAATTTTCAAGAGCATTAATTTTATAACTGGGGAAAAGTGTTTGTTTTTTTTTTTTTAAAAAAAGAAAGCAATCTTCATAAACTACACATCTCATCATCTTGGCTAGCAAAGCCTGGACGTGACCTCGATTCCTGAAGGCCGAAGCTGCTTCCATGGCAAGCCCGGCCGACCTGATGGAGTGGCTGCCGACCCCCTGGGCCCCGCCCACACCCCTATCTCCAACCACAGCCACGTGTGCGGCACCATCTGGCTCCATGCCCTCCCCACCCTGGGTTCCCACTCCGCTCCCACTGCCCCCAGCCTCCCCCGCAGAAGCATCTGCAGGCCGCTCAGGCTCAGTGAACTGAGCATGGCCTTGCTTTCTCTCCCCAGCAGCTCTCCTCGGAGGATGGAGCAGAGCACCGTCAGCTCACCCACGCCCCCGCTGAGTAAGTGCTTCCTTTAGAGCAATGGGGAACACCGGCCCTTCTTGGGAGGTCTCACAGAAGTAGGACACTCCTTGGGTCCAGCAGCCTCCCTGAATTTGTCCTTGTCCCACCGTGATTAGAAACTACAATAATCCCGATTAAAGTTGGGGATCTAAGAATCAGGTCTTAAACTTCTCCGAGATCTCTCACAGTACCTAGTACAGTACCAGGCACATGGGTAGGCAGTCAAGAAATACTTGATTGAGGTGCAGAATGGAAAGGGCTTTTATTTTCAGTCTTCAAGATTTAAGTCACGACCCTGGCCAGGCTCTCCATCAGACTCTTGACCTGTCCCCGGAAACCTACCCAGCACATTACAACGGGGCCCCCGCCTGCATCGATACCGGGTCAGGAGAAGGCAGATGGTGTCTGTGCTTCTCAGCTTCTGCTGCCACAAGCTCCCTTCCCTACCTCTCCCTGGGAGAGCTCTGGAAGCCTCCAACAAAGAGCTCCAGCTCGTATCAACACCCTGACGGGGAAAAGACAGAAGGTCACCGAGAGCCACCAAGCAAACAGTCCTTTCGTAAAGGCGGGGTCCTGCCTGATGTGCGCGTGTGCACGTGCAAGTGCTCCAGTGTTCTGCTGCCTGGTGCAGACCAACCACCGCGACGGCTCCCTCTTGGCATGATTTCCACACCTCGCACTCCCTTGTACCTTTGTGTGTACTACAACGTGCGGCTTACTCGCGGTCTGTCTCCCCTTCTAGAATGTACACTTACTGAGGAGCAGACAGCCCATGTGAATTGACCTGTACCCCTGGGCATTACTCCTGTCACCAAAGATGTACTCGTCAAGTGTCTGCTGCACCCAAGTCCATCAGCTGCACACCGGGCACACCGTCTGTTACTCCTTCTTAAAACTGATGTTAACACTTTTTAGCAACCACAAAGTATCAGTGTCCCCAGGGTACTTTTCTTAACCAGGGTCTGGTTGATGAAAAACCATCAAGTAAAATCTTGTCCATCCTTATCCGATCAATCCTCATGAACTCAAAAGCGCAGCTTTGTATTATGGGATCCCATGACTCCCTGGGGATTCCAAGTCACCATCCCCGTGATGAACGGAGTACCAAGTGATCCACAAAGATCATTCGGATGCTGGATTCCAATTTTATTACCTAATGAATTTGCTAGAAGGATACAGACACTGTCAAAGGTCCTCCTAAACTCACTTTTCTCTCTACCACGGACCCATCCACTGCCCACAATGAGTTCTGCACCTAGATACAACTCTAGGCGCTGGGCCACTTTCCAGACCACACGACCAAAGGACGCCTGCTCACCTCCGCCTGTGTGCCCTCTACCACATAGCTGGTGCCTTTTCCACAGGCTGTCCAGTCCCTCTCCCCACTCCTCTGGTGACTACACCTGCGTCTTCTCAGGCCAGAACCGGAGATCCACAGGGACCCCTGAGGCCGCATGACGGCCACCAGAGCCATCAGCAGTCCCGTGTCCCTGTCCAGCACCCTTGCCCTCCTCCTCTCCCGGGTCACAGGTAGGACCGAGGGGACCAAACAAGGCCACGCACAACTCCCTGCCACAAACTGGCGCTGCACACCTCTGCCCGGGGTGCTGCTCGCCTCCCGTGACAACAACCAGCTGCAGCTGATTTCATCCCTGGTTTCTGAAGACCATATCCTCCTCCCCAGACCACCTCTACCTATGCTCAAGTCTTTTCTTCCCAAATCTTCGCTGCACACTACCTAAGCTCTCTTCCTGGTTACATGCCTTTCTGCCTTCTTCTACAAGAAGCTAATTCCCTGCCCTTCATGCCACATGTCCACGGCCCCCCACTTGGGTAGCAGGTCAACACCCCAACTCAATGTGTCCCAAGCCGACGTCACCATCTTCCCTGAGAAGCGCAGAGGAGCGCAGAGAAGCACTGCGGGCACTGCCGCCTCCTCCTCCGTCCCGAGAACGCCCAAGTCACCAAGGCCCGCTGCTTCCTGTCTGGGCCTCGTGTGCACAGCACCATCCAGGATCCAAACCTCTGCCTCAAGTCCAAGACCGCGCGCCTCCCTCCCGCCCAAACCCCCATCCTCTGCCGCCCGCCCGTGTCCTGCCACTGCTCCCAGACCTGCTGCACCTACGACCGTAAGGATTTTAACTGTTTGCTTTCCTGTGTTTTCTGAACGTCCTAATGCAGATACATGTAATGCAGAGTTAAATATGTGAGGAAAAGGAAAGCAGCAGCCTACTGGCTACTTTCGAGAGCTCAAACTCCAACACCTGGTTTCCGCTGCTGTGTCCCCCACCGTCTACCCTCCTGCCCCGCAAGGACGTGCCTTTGCTCCCCGGCGCCCTCCTCCTCTCTCCTTCCGTGTGGCTCTACCGCAAACACCCCTACCTTCCCCATTCCTGCTCGATTTCCGCCCACTCTTTCAAGCCCCTCAGGTCTGACATTTCCCCGCCCCACAGGCTTCCCCTCCTCTGCCGTCCACACTCAGGCCTGCGCTTGTGAACTCACAGACATCGGGGCCACGGGATTCTGCACAGCACACAGCAGGTCGTGTGTACCATAACCTTTATGTTAAGTGCCTAAAATAAGATCTGCTACGTTTAATATAACCTTTATTAAATAGAATTTTTTTTCTTAAGACTGAAAGTGTTCTCTAATGGTAAACTCAATTAATATTTCATGACGTCTGATTACCAAATTTAAAACCCTGAAATCAGGGCCCCGGGGTTGCTCAGTAGGTTAAGCCTCTGCCTTCGGCTCAGGTCATGATCTCAGGGTCCTGGGATCGAGCCCCACATCGGGCTCTCTGCTCAGCAGGGAACCTGCTTCCTCCTCTCTCTCTCTGTCTGCCTCTCTGCCTACTTGTGATCTCTGCCAAATAAATAAAATGTTTTAAAAAAATAAATAAAACCCTTAAGTCATTTTCTATTCACATATTTTTACTTTTCTTATTTATTTCCCCAACTCAGGTCTGCTAAATACCATGTCACTGTGATCTCAGTCCCTGAAAAGACCGTGGGACTCCCTGCCCCAGCTTCTTCCTCTTTTCATTCAACTTGAACCCACCGGATAGCGGGCTCCAAATCCCCAAGCCCACAAATCCAATAAGTGAAAATAAAATTAAATGCAAAATTCACATTTTAGCCAAAATACACTGTGTTTATGCATTAAGGAATAATAATAATGTCTTCATTTAGAAAACTTTCCTGGTATTTATTGTACGTTTGGAACATACAGAGAAGTATAAGGGAAAATGAAACTCACACAGAGCCACAGCCCTGGTCTTTAAAAGGTTTTCATTTTGGCCAACTTCAAAGACCATTATGGTCATATACATTTATAGCACAGATGTGAAAAACACTGAAAAATACAAGTATCGACAAAATTCCTGTTCTTAAGAGAAAAGAGGAAAAAAGGCCAAGATTTCAAGGATTCCTATTAAAAGAATGTAGCAAAAACAATAAAATTTGTAATTCTAAAGAACATCAGGAATTTACAAGAGATACAAATAACAACCAAGCAGCCCTCCCTGAACCTGGCTACTGCATGGCCAGGGCAAGGCGGAACAGAGACAGGGCGGCCACTGGCACGAGAGGGTCACCCGGCTTCAGGGCTCCGCGTGGCAGGGACAGGACTCCTAGCTCACCTAACACCTCTGACAGGTCCTTTCCTCAAGGCTGCCACAGGGATGAGGCCATGCTGCTCCTCACCAGGGTCACGGCGGGAGCAGGTCTGCAAGGCAGCACTGCGCACACCCCCTCCCTGTTGCCAAACACACTGCCCCATGCAATTTCCCAGCGAGCTCCGACAGCACCGGCTGGGCTGGTTATGGTGGCTTTTTACAGTTTGAGGGTTTTCCAGCTGGCGGTGCAAGAGACAGAATACAATTTAAAAATACTGAATATTCACTTTCCCGCTTTCCAATTCCCACTGCTGGCGTTTTGGTCCTTCTTTTCAGATACTTCTCTCTGTCACTTGGTTACCAAGTAAAACACACACTCTTAATGGCCTCCTCTCCCCCCACTGAAAGCCTTTCCCGTCTCCTCTGTTTCCATAAATCCTAATTCGAACCTGGCTCCGTAGTTAGGCTGCTGTGTAAGTGCACGGAACAGGTTTCTGAGCCATTTCCAAACACAGGATGACCTCAATTTTGCCCCAGGTTCACCCCAGCCTACGTAGCGCTCTGCTGAGCACCTTCACCCATCCATCTGCCCTCACCGCTACCAGTTCAGGACAAAATTCTAAACCTCAGCGACCTGTAGGGGAAACTAACTGGAGTATTTTAGGGCTCCTGACTGAAAAACATCTGTGGAAAACGGCCGCACGGACGTGCACTTGCCCGCAGGGAGGGGAGCCCATCTGCGGGAATGTGGCCCCGGACGCCGGTCACAAGCTGGAGAGTGGACAGTTTCACCTCGGTGCGAGGAAGATGCTCACGTCGTGGGTAATACAGTGTGTCGAATGTTCTGCCACACTCGTTACTTGTAATTCCTCTTATAAAAAGTTGTGAGTTCATTTCTCTGTCTTATCTACTGAGGTTTTATTTTTCTTATTGATCTAAATTGAGCCCTTTACTAAAAAAGTTCTTTGCCTTTATGACTGAGTTTTTCTTGTCAACTTAAATAATTTCATTTTTCCTAGTTTGTCATATTCAAATTCTGTATCTTTGTAATTCTTCGGATTAGAAAGACCACTTTTACCCATTAAAACTTCGTATCTTAAAGACCAAGCATAAATATTTAAATAACTAAGTGGGTCATAAGGTTACACCCAATACGCAGTTTAGCAAAGAGCTTCTTTAAAACTGGCTCAGCAACAGGCCGAAATCAAATCGTACACAAACTCAGGACTGTCACATGGGAATAACACGAGACAGCTGTAGCCACACTTACCTGGGAGAGGCAGGCAGTGATTCCAAAAAAAATCTGACAGGACTCTGGAGAAAAACCATTTACTCTGTTTGATAGTTATTAAGATTCCAATGGAATGAGATTAGTGCACACGGCATCCCGCTCAGACGGCATCCCGCTCAGACGTCCGGTCTGCCCCACGCCCGCCCTCCCACCGCATCTGTGTAAGAGAGAGACTCGGGCTGTCCAAGAGCAAGACAGGCAGAGGAGAAGGCGCGGCTGGGGGAACCGGAGGGGCAGGGCGGCTGAGGGAAGCAGCGTCAGATCCGGCGTCACCGGGGACACCATCCATCCCGCAGGGACAGCACCCTCGCAGGGAGAACCTCTGCCCTGAGAGCCAGCTCACCCCCCACCACACCAACACACACACACGCACACACACGCACGCACGCACACACACACGCGGCACGGCCACTGTCGTGAAGGCAGATGCAGTCCGGGGTCTGTTTCAGAAGGATGGGCCGCTGGAACCGGCGCGGGATGGTGGAGAACCGCCCACAAAGGAACGTGCGTTCCCGTCTTATCACCACCACTAACTTCACGCACTTGGGCCCGAGCAGCTCTGAACTTCAGTTTTCCCTTTGTGAAAATAAGAGTTAAAGATATTCCTTATCCCTCCCGGTTCTACAGCTCTGAGTTTTAAAATTCATTCGCGATTAAAATTCACTCAGAAGAGCTTCCTGCGTGCCAGACGCTGAGCGCCCGGCCGGACGCCGCCGCGGCCCCTGGGTGTCTGCGCGCTGCGGTCTACTCAAAGCGCACACAACGACGGAAGAATCTGGAGTGTCTACCATTCGAAATGGGTTAGAGCATTACTTTGTTCTTCCTACAGGAGAAGAGTGTACCCACTGAGATCAGTGAATTAAGAAAAACCGATCAGACTGAAAACTCCGCCCCCGTCTCCTCCAGGGCCCCGCGGAGAAGCCGGAGCGGGAGCGGAGCCCGTCTGACCGCGCTGCACCCTGCGGCCCCTGACATCGGGCCCTCAGCCCCACTATCCATGATCGCTTCCAACCTCCTACCCTCGCGTCAAGGATTTCCTCCTTCCAAAGACCTGGGGGAACACGGACAAAGGCAGATCCAGTGCCGCCCAACGGTCTGCAGGCTTCCCCTACCGTCCCTTCCAGCGGTTCTGGAACAGGCCAGTAAGAACTCCGGGGGAATGACGGCTTCTGAAGATCCTGACCCTGACCCAGGATCCAGGGCAGGAAGAACTAACCTCTCATTCAAAATCACCCCTCCCTCTCCCAGGCTTCCCCCAGGCCCCGCCGCCCCCGGGCTTATAAACACTACACCAACTCGCAAGAAACCAGAAGAGTAAAAACAGAAATGGATTTCCCTTAACTCTAGGATTCTAGGAATCCTAGAACTTTTGAGCTGGAGATGCTGGAGTCCGGCACATCCCCTACGAACTGCTTACTAAGGGATGTTTCTGCTTATTTGACGTCACCCATAAATGTTTAACATAAAAAGATTCCCTCGATCTACGTCAGTTCAGTAAGTAAAGATGCACTCACGGAACCGCCTGGCAGAGCTGCAGAACAGCACCGGAGAAGGCCGGCAGCCCTGCCCGAGTCCGCAATTTTCACATCACGGGGTGCTACCAGGTGCCTCCACCAGCACGTCCCGCCTGCCGGGACTGTCCATGCAGCCCCACGTGGCCAGAGGGCGACAGAAGCCATGTGGCTCAGGACGCGGACAGTAGCCCGACGTCTCCCATAGGCGGGGAGGAAGGGGCTCTGGAGCCGGACTCAAGAAATGAGGCAAGGGACACCGGCATGGAGGCAGCTCCTCGAGGCAGCTCCTCGAAGCAACAAGAGCTTCGTGATCTCTAGTCTTCGTACCCAGCCCGCAGCAGGTATCAACACGTGTCTTCAATAAACCTTTTACCCAGTGTCATCAAAAAGAACAGCAATCCCCGGAACTAGAAGTGCTCTGCTATTGTCTTCCCCATCTATCCTTCCAATAACTCATGACCGGGTTCAGGCAGACTTGCACTCTGATCAGTATTCCACCTAACGAGACGTCACAAAGACGGGCTGTTCCAGAGACAAGAAAACTGAGGTCCAGAGAAGCAGACTGCCGGAGATCAGAAAGCCCAGTCCCAGAATGAAAGCGCCCCCAGGTTCCAGCCCAGAGATGTTCCCCCAGAGCTGGTGCCCCTCCCTCCAGAGGTGATGAAAAAGCACCGGGTGCATAAAACCCGATGCAGAATGGAAAACAGGAGGGACAGAGAACGCACACACACCAACTGCCCTAACTAAGGAACCCACCGGGTTCCCACGTCAGTCTTAAACCCAGATTCCCTTCTCCCTTCCCCAAAAAGGATACGGCAGAAGAGCTCCACACTGAACGGACAAAATCACCCAGGACGGCTGAAAAAGAAAACATGAACTCAAGTCAAAAAATATTTTCAATTTATCATCAAAATGACATGATTTTCATCAGCACTGCTCCTAGAAATTAAAAGCTGTTATAACAACTATAAAGCACCTAGGTCACGAGCATTCCAGTAAAAAATATCAAAGATTAGTCATTAATGCCTGAGGTGAAAAGCTGAATTAGAGAATGAAGCACTGCCACATATTTTAACAATTTTTAGAAAAATTTAAATTCAAGGCATACACATTTACTACTGCGTAAGTGTCTAGGCCAGCCGGAAACTGCCCTCACAACTGAAGGACAGGGACCTGACAGCCACCCCACCCCCTCCCCATGCTGGTACATCGGCCGCTCCCCGGTTCCCAGCTTCAATCCTAAATCCAAGTGTAAATTCACGAGTGTTTTCAGTAAATTCCTACAGATACTACATTTGTAAACCATGAGAAGTCTCTGGTCATTTTTTACAACTTTCAAAATTCAGATTATAAAACCTTAGCTTATTACTACCTTTTGGGCTAATTTATATTTTTTTAAAAATTTACCTTACATTTCTACATTTAAGTTACATTAAACCATGTAACACCCCATTCAGCCAGCTGAAAAGTCCAGAAACTTCCACCCGCTGAAATGTACATGCGTATGTTTTATTCACGCACCAATCTATTCACCCAGCACTCGTCGAGAACCTGCTCTGTGCCGAGGGTGCGAGCGCCGCGGACAGAACCGGGAAGGGGGGCACGTGCTCCCCGCTCTCCGGCACCTCGTGCCCCAGCCTCAGGAGCCCCCCACCGCCTTCCAGCCTGGTCATGCAGACTCAAAAGGACTTCAGAGAGCCAGGTCCCCGTCCACAGAGTTCCAGCCTCCGTTTAGAACCCCGCGCCTTCTGTGAAAGGGTGTGGGAATACTGGGTATTTTAAGAAAGAAAATGAAGACTGGCGGCACTTGGGACGGTTCTCGCACGACGACTGGGGGCTTCGGCTGAGCACACTCGTGTGCGATCAGGTACGCTGCGCTGGAAGCCAGCACTTCACGTTTCTGACCACGCTTCAGGCCAGTGTGTCTTTGCATTTTCTGATAATCCGGGGCAAGCTTCAGGGAAGTTGAAGGGGGCTGGCCGGCATCAGGAACCGCTACTGGCTCTGACTCTTGTACAATCAACGTCATGCCGCAGGCCGAGCTTTCTCCTCCGCAGTGAAGCCCAGAGCCCCGCGGAGACCTTGGTGGCGTGGCTTAGCACCAGGCTGCTTTCCAGAAACCAGCCTTTCTACTTATCCCCTCGCCTAGAGTGCAGGGGGTTTCAGAGCTTGGGACGACGCACTGGGATAGGATTTGGGCAGGTGAAGGTGGGACTTTTCTCGAAGGCCCTGGGAGAGGTGACTTTGAATGGAGGAATGTGACCACAGAAGGAAGCAGACACTGGAAAGCCACCCGTTCCGACCACCATGCAGCAGACACCCTGGAAGTGTCCCTTTGCGAACTTGGGAGAGGTGGCAAGTATATAGGCCTGTTTAAGGATTCAGGGCTAGTCATGATGTCCACGCACAGCAGACCCGCGCTCGGACCCTCATTCAGGGGGCTCTAGGCAAAATAACCCCAAGTCGGTAGGAAACACCAACAATAACAGAGCAGATATGGACAACGAGAAATGCAGAGTAACGAGGAGCTATTTATCCCAAAGGCCAACAACAAATATATACAAATACACCCACCGTAAATTGCCATAATTAACACGTCCAATGATGCCCTACAGTCACTGAGAAAAATATTTCCATTAAAAAAATTATTCTGTAAGTTCGGGTGCCTGAAGACACAAGTTTTAAACATCTATATGATTCAAATACATAAATAACAGGCCATCACCATGCATTAGGAGGCCTTATTTTTAAAACGCATTCGTCAAATTAGTAAGTTAAAGGCCAAGGGATCTGCCTCCATCCGCTGAACTCAGACAAAGAGCCTGACGGTCTAGCAGTATCGTCTGGGGGTGCACACAAAATGCCGGGTCAGCTCTGACAAATCCACCCTCCTGGCATGTAGCGCTGTAGGCCCCAGACAGGACAGGCCCTGCCACAAATCCCGAGCAGCCTGGAGCTGGGAGGTGGATGCGAGGAGTGTGCCCGGGGCCTCGTTTCAAGCTACCGCAGCCAGAGCGAAAGTGCGGGATGGGGGCCCATGAAGCGAGATTGGCGAAATGGTGATAATTACAGGAGCTGGGTAATGGGTATTTTATGCAGCCTTATTACAGCCTGACTTTTCCAGAAATGCAACATGTGAAGAGAAGAAGACTGCTGTTCGAGCTCAGCCTTCTAGCCAGGGCTGATCACCCTTCTGAAATGCTACCTCCCAGCCGGCGACCCCACCCGCAAGCTCTGGGGACGGGCCCACATCTGCGGCAGTGACTGTACGCGGGACCAGTCCCAGCAGCTCACCTCCTGGCCCCATCTTCCATGGACCTGTGCCCAAGGAGCGACACACTGAAATACACATTATTTATTTTCTTTTGTTTCTCCTTTGTGTTCCAGTCTGGGGAACTTACACATAACACGCACATCCGGGTTTTAAATTACGGGACGTTCTCTCACATATAAATAAAGCGATACTCTGACATATGAAGGAATCTGACATATACATAAAAGGATAATACAAAGCGCTTGCTGCAAAAACGAGATTTAAGAACCACTGCTCTAAATGGTCTGCAGCAGCCACCTGAGCGCGAAGGTTGGATGCTGAGGCTGCCCCTTTTAAGCTCGCTGTCCGACTGCACGATCCAGGTGAAGTCACCGTCATGAGACAAAGGGCTCCAGGCTGCTGAGGGAGTGGAGATCCGGTCCCCAGAGCTAAGGATGAATGGAAGCAAACCAGAGACCAAAGCAGGGTCCCAGGGGCGGAAGTGCACGCGTCACAAGGCTCTCTCGCCGAGTGGAGTCCGGTGAAGCAAGCAGCAGCCCTGCTGGTGTTCGGGCTGCACGAAGGAACTGGTCGTGGCGAAACAAGGAGTCTAGAGCAGGATGGTGACCACCGCATGTCATTGCCGCACATTAAGTCACTCTGAATAACACAGCTGTCCCCTAGAGAGTGTGGTTTCTGAGAATCTTCTCATGAGACAAATCGGCATTCAGGTTTATTTTCAAAAATCAGGTTCCTAAGCCCGCAAGGCGGTTTCAGACCCTGGGTACTGACGAGCTGCAGATTTCCCAGGGCCAGCCAGCTTCTTGGCACCGCAGCCTAACTTACTGGCTCTCTTCCTAACTCCTAGCCTCTCCTGTTATTAAACCATGATAATTCTCATACTGATTTTTAGGCAGAGTATTTGACAGCATAAAGTGGTAGTGGAACTGAACTGTTTTAAAACAAACATGTTAACACCTAGGATCAGAAAAAAATTGAAGGACCAAAACTACAAAATCACATCTCAAAGCATGCATTTAACAGCAGTCAACTCAACCACGAGGAGCAAGAGAACAGTATAGAGGGTGCAGACCAACAAACTCCAAACAAGCCACCCACCAGCTAAGGCCCCCACTTTCTAGAACACACCACCCAGAGTCAGCTTGACAGCGGTTCCCATGATGACCACCTGGTGGACAGAGGGACCAACGGTCATCACGACGCTGTCGGAGCAGTTAAACAGCACCGCAAATGGGGGGCAGGACTTCCTCCAACATGTCCAGCTGGAAATTCAGACCACTTGCCACAGCAGGGATGGAAAGTGGTCCCTGGAGGAGTCATGTCCTGACAGGACTCCGCCTGCCTGGGAGTGAGCACAATTTCTCATGGGTCCCCAGTGCCCACCGCTGTAGGCTGACACACCCATTTCCAGGACGCGTCCCTGACGTAAAGAGCTCCAGGCAGGAAGGAACTAGGGCCACACCACAGCAGGTGCTGAGCGGACTGATCAGTCACCTGTGACGGACAGAAACCTGGCCGCGGCAGGATCCCACGCAACGGGCCTTATGCTGCCGTAGGCTACCGCCGTGCGGGAAGAGCTCTGTCCACCGGCAGCTTCCTACACGAAGCGGACTTGGGCAAACGCTCGGAGTCCCAGTGAGATTTTGCATTGCCTTCAGGACACATAATGAAGCGTATGAAGTTAATGAGACTTACTACTGACCTTAACTACAGGTAAATCAAAGACTTCCCGAGCTTCTCCAACCTCAGGATTGTCCCCGTCTTCAGAAATTATGTGGGAGGCTAGTGCGTTGTAGGACACTTCCTTAGCTTTCCCAGCTTTGAGGAGCTGGATGACCTTCAAAAAACCACACAAATTAAAATGAAAAACACCGCATTTCATTCTTGATTTACACAAACTGTTGTGAGCGATGAAAATTCCAACAGAAACACACCACGTTCACCATACAGAATTCCTAACCATTTACTCGAGTCACGTGCCATCAGACATCTGATGACAGTAGGAAGCAGCAGACCCTGATCCGCTGACCCAGGAAGCCTGCAGGCTGTGAGCCCGGGGCTAGGTAGTGTCTCGGTCTTGAAAACAGAAGGTCTGTCGGACACTTCAGAGCTGAGACGAGGCATCCAGGGTCAAACGTCAAGGCTTAGGGACAGGAAGCTTCACCACACACGGGAAGGTTTCCAGAAGAGGAGCTACACGAGCAGAATCTTGACAAACTTAAGGAGTTAGCGAGACCAAAACGCATGCGCTCTTGGGAGGGAGAAGAGCCTTCACACGCTGGACACGTGCCCCTTCAGACTGTCACGTGCTTCACGAAACTGTCTGCATTTTACTCTCATACAGAAATGTCTTCTGGAGCAACACAAGGGCTTTTGCTGGGAAACGGCACGACCAGATTTTACCGAAGATTGTGGCCAGTGCAAGAAGAACGGACTGAGTCCGAGACAACTGCAGCCGCCCGGGGGAAAGCAGCAGCAACTGACCCGAGGACTGTCCCTAGGGAAAGAGGGAAGCGAGAATGCAGGAGACCCGGTGCCTGGGAGGGGGCAGGAGCAGGAGAGAAAGTGCTGGGGACACAGCAGCAGCACGCACGGAGGAGGAGCTGGTGAGTGCGAGGCGCGGGCAAGAGAACTTCTTCACCGCGGAGCACAGCCTTCCACGCCAGCTGGAAGGTCTAGGAAATGACATCAGTGGGACCTGGAAGCCGTGGGTCCCCACCAGCGGGGAGCCGATGGTGGCCAAAGCTCTGAGAGTGAAGTCCCCAGGTGCAGAGCAGTAAGTGAACCGGAGGCTACTCACCTGCCAGAGACTTCAGGGACAGATGCGGGAGAAGGCAGAGCCGGAGGAGCCCCGGCGTGCACCACGCATGCCGGTGAGCTGATGCCCGCTCAGCGCGGTTTAGCCCCAAGTTGGTAAATTTTCTCAGAATACTTTATCGAGCATCCAGAGATGGCAACTAGAGCTATGCTAAGTATTTGTTCAATGAGTGAAAACAAAACAAAACAAAAACCAGTGGCTGTAGCCACAGGTCACCTCCAGGCACCGGCTCAGCCCGACCCGCAGGACACGGCACCCTCTCGACCTCAGGCTCTCCCCGTCCACGCACGGGCAGCGGAGCTCCCGCGGGTCCTCACTCGCTTGCACGCACCCCGGGCCTCCTCTGCTTCCTCTTGCTGACAAACCGCGTGGAGCCGCAGACCAACCTGCCTTCCCTTCCTCACGGCCTCCTCACGGGCCTCCTCACGCTGCACCACCGTCGCCGGCCCTTCCGGCAACTCTACTGCACTACGGACTCTTCACGGACAGAAAGATGCCCAAACCGTCTCACACGACGGAGTGTGTCTTACTAGACTCAGCTCGTGTCGGGGCAGCAGGTGGACTGCTTACCCTGGTCATCCCAGACACATGAACACCTCCGTTCCTCAGCGCACACGGTCCGCACAGAGGACATGGCCTCACCCTCCTCGGCTTCCACGTCCAGCTCCGCACCCCCCCCCAAGACGCCTCCCTTCCGAGAGCTCAGTGGTGCCACTTCCTCCGCACCGCAGCAGCGGGCAAGTCTGTCCTCGCCGCACCTCCCACGCTACGCCATGCCTCCAGGAGGGCTCCCCAGTCCTGGGCCATGAGGGGGCCTCCAGCAGAGCCATCACGTTCCGTTCACCTTCCGGTTACACGGCCACCAAGCCAGCCCCTTAACAGCTACGAGATGTTCAATGGACGTGAACGTTCAGAATCCGTATTTATAAGATGCAGGGAATCAACGTCCTGACTCTAAATCGTTTAGAAAATATACGGTTTCACATCGAAGTGGTTTGCCAAGGACATTTTAAGCACTTAGATTTGACTCATAGTTGAGCAAATATGGTTCCAATTCAACTTGTTCCAGGTTTTAAGTAACATTTGGTTCAAGTCCCTCCTAAGAGCCAAAGTCCTACAACGACACGGAGAGTAGGGAGGCGCAGGGGGCGGATGTTCGTGAAAGAGAAAATGATCAATACTGGAAACAGCGGCCGGGCGCGCATCAGGGCCGCGCGGGGTGCAGCACCTGCGCCCTCAGATCCAAGGCTCAGTCTCACCCCATAGCCACAGCAGGAGGAGGATCCACCTCGGGGGTCGCGCATGGGGGCTGGTTAGGTTTAGGAAGATGCCCGCAGACCAGCCTCTGCAAGGCCAAGACCCTCAGCGCCCGCAGCTCGCCCAGGCCAGCCCAGACCGCTGGAACCCGCCTCCGCTGTGCGGACGGAGGCCCGGTCACCGGCTCCGCCTTCCCTGGCCTCCACGCTGGGCTCTCGGCGCTGAGACCCCCGGGTACCGGGAGCCGCACACCCTCCAGAGAAGGCGGCCCTGAGAGGATCCACCCGCAGACGTTCCCCGGGATCCGCTCCCGAGCGGCGAGCGCGACACAGGACGCCCGGCGGGACGGCTGCTGCGCCCAGAAGCGCACAACCTCCTGCGGCAGAGCCCGTTCGCGCTCGCGGGGGTCCCGGGGCTCCCGTGACCGCCAAAGCCCGTCGGAAGATCGAGGACCGGGAGGGCCGGGAGGGCGCACGCGGCCGCACACCCGCGGCGGTGCACTGCGCCCCCGGCAGCCCGGACCCGGTTCCTCGTGGAGCTCCAGCCGCTCACGCGTCCCCTCCGGGAGCGCAGACACTCGGGGAGGCAGCAGGGGGGGCGCTCCCCGGCCGCTCCTGCCCCGGCCGCTCGGACGCCCCACCGCGCCGGGACGCCGGGCCCCACCAGGCGAGGCCGGCGACGACCCACGCTAGGCCCGGGCCCGCCCCCCACGCCCTCCCTCCTCTCCGGTCACAAAGTCGCCCCTCCACGCCGGGCCGTCCGGAGCCCGCGCCCCGGGTGCCGCCCCCGCGGACGGTCCCCGCAGAGCGCGACCCGATCTCCGACCCGACCGTCCAGCTCCCCCACGCGCGGGTCCTGAAGACCGCCGCCCGTCCGGCCCCCCGCCGCGCAGCGCACCCCCGCGGCCCCTCGCCCCGCCAGCTGCCCCCGCCCGCAGGACCCCGCGTCCCGTCCACAAGGTGCGGCGGAGCACCGCCCGGCCCGCGCCCGGGTCCCTCCGCAAGTACGCCAGACCCCTCCCCCGCAGGTCGCCGGCCCCGCGCGCGCCGGGTCCCTCATCCCCCGCCCCCCGCCCGTCCGGCCACCGGCCTGCTCGGCGCCAGGTGGCCCGGCCTCCGCGCAGCCAGGCCGGCGGGGCGGCGGGGCCCGGACGTTGTGCGCCCGGGCGCGCGACCGCGGCGGGAGCGGGTCCGGGTCGGGGACGCGGAGGGCTGCCGGCCGGCGGGCGGGGGCGGCGCGGTACCTGCGGGTCGATGTCGCCCACCGCGTAGTACTTGACCTCTCGGAACATGTCCTCGGGAACTTTGGGCGCCGGGTCCGACATGGTGGCGGCGGCCGGACGGCTCGGCCGCGGCTCCCGCCCCGCCCGGCGGGGCCCGCTCCCCAACGGCGCGGCCGGGGCCCGGTCCTGCGAGTCGGGCCCGCTCCCCCGCCCTCTGCGCCCCCGCCCGCGCCGAGCGGCCCAAGCGCGGGAGCCGCGCGCGCCCTGCGGGACGCACCATCCCGCCGGCCGCCGAGGGGGAGCGCCGAGGAGCCGGCGGCCGGGCGGCGCCGCCCCCGCTGCCGCCGCGGCTCGCGGCCCCGAGGGCAGGGGCAGCGCGCAGCCCGCTCCGCAGACCCGGAGCCCGGGGCCGCCGCCTCCGCGCGAGGGGGACCCCGGGGACGCGGAGAAACGAGCCCCCCCCTCGGTGCGGCCCGAGTGGGCCGGTCCCGGGAAAGAAGGGAACGCGGAGGCCCCGCCCGTCCGCACGCGCGGCCGCTCGAGCTGCGCAGGCGCGCGGCGGAGGGGGCGGGGCTTGCGGCCGGCGGCGGCGGTGGCGGCGGCGCGAGGCCGCCTGGGGCTCCGGGGAGTTCACATCGCCGGCGGCCGCCGGACGGGACCTGAGGTAACTCCTCAGCGCCCGCGGCCGGGACGCGCCGGGTCCCAGCCGCCGGGTCCCCGCTGAGGGGCCGGCGTTGCACTGCGTCCGGGACCGAGAGCTCCCCGGGTCGGCGGGCTGCTCCCCGTCGCACTCGCACCGCGCTCCTGCTGAGGGAGGCCTCGCCGTCCCCCCCGCCCCCCCCGGCCGCGGCCCGCCGTGACGCGCGCCCTCTGACGTCACCGTGCCGGCGCCGCCCGAACGCGTCCTCGCCCTGACGTCACCTGGCGGCGCCGCGGAGCGGTGGGCGCGGTGGGCCGGGGACTGCGGCGGGGAACCGGGGCCCGGGGACGGCCAGGCCCGCCGCCGCCGCCCGCCGCCGAGTGCGGGACGTGGGCAAGTCGGCGCCACGGCAGTCGGTGCTTTAGGGACCCGGGAACGTCCGGAGCCAGGCGGGGTCTGCGGCGACAGGCGCTCGGGCTGCGGAGGACGGCGGGCGGGGCAGGGCGGAGAGGCCCGGGCGGGGGGACCGCGGCCGGCGAGGAGCGGCCCGGAGGGGACGGCGCGGGGGGCTTGAGCCGGCCGCAGTGACCGGTTCCGAGAGGTCAAGCACTGCGCCGTGACGACGTTCCCGCCCGTGCCGAGGCGCTGTCGGGGCGACGGGCCCGCTCCCCGGCCGGCCGGAGCGCGCTGGGCGGCGCAGCCAGCGCTCGGGGCTCGCGGGCGGGTCGGGTCTGCGCCGCGCGGAGGGCGGCCGGTCGTCCCCGGAGCCGCGCGGGCCGCGGGCAGGCCGGGGTCGCGCGGAGGAACGCTCGAGGCCGCGCCGAACACGCCTTCGCCGGGGCCGAGGTCTCCCGTCGGGCTGGGCGCGCTGGAGACGGACCCCGGAGCCCCGGAGCGCGCCCCGGCCGCGGCACCGCCGTGGGCGGCTCCTGGCCCGACGACGAGCGGGAGACTCCTGCAAGGGACCCCGCGAGGGCTCGTTTCCGAGGCGGGAGGCGTCCGTGCGCAGACGCGGGGGAGAAGGCGGCGTTGGGGGGCTCGGCTGCTTTCGCCAGAGCCCTTTCCCACGGCTGTCCCGGCGGAGGGCGCGACCTTCGGGTGGCAGCAGCCTCGCACCCGGCGCCCTGAGCGCCGGCACGCCGAGCTTCGCCCAGCCGGGCGCCAAGTGGTCACTTGGTTGCTCGCCCGCCTGCGGGGACGAAACCGGCTGCTTGGTGCTGATCCGGCAAAGAAGGCCCCAGTGGGTCTCCCATGTTCTGTTCTGCAAGTCCGAGAACCGGGCTACGCAGGAGGGAAGGTGACAAAGCAGAAGTGCGGGGGGTGCTTAGTTTGCACCTCCCGGTGGGAACGCGGGCGTTCTGGAGACAGGTCTTCCGGCTGGCTGTCCGCCGTACATCCCGGTACTGAATACGACTCAGTCTTGCGCTCCTATTTTGTTGGCTCAACTGGTCACACACCCCTTCAAGCTAGATGCTGGCCGTGTTTAGTAAACCTTCTGTCGGGGTTGACCGACGGCCACATTCGGTCCTTCTCTGGCTCGACGCACAGAGCCAGAGTTTTATTGCAGGGGAACCTGGGATCCCTCGAGGTGTTGTGGCTGGGAAAGGTTCATTCAGCTGACACCGCACAGTTGCCACCAGGAACCACTGCGCTATTCAATGTATAAACACTAGAAAACAGGGACGCCTGCGTGGCTCAGTCGCATAAGCATCTGCCTCCAGCTCAGGTTATGATCCGGGAGTTCCAGGATGGAGTCCCGCACTGGGCTCCCGGCTCAGCGGGAAGTCTGCTTCTCCCTCGGACCCCCCCCCTCTCAAATAAATAAATAAAATCTTAAAAAAAAAAAAGAAAGAAAACACAAAGGGAAGAGTGAATTACCCCAAATCCCATCCCCAAAACTACACCTGAACCCCTTCCACACATTGTCCCACATCAATATACTTTCTCCTTAAAAAACTGTGCCACACATACTCTCAAGTTGCCACTGAAAAGAATTGCCCTTCCACGTGAGTATACACATGTGCATTATTTAATGCATACACCAGTGTTTTAAAGTACCTGAATTTAATCAACTCTTGCACCTTTGTTGGCAGTGTAACAATTAAAGTGCAGTGAAGCGGTCATCATAAAATACACGGTGGCTCTGCTCTCCGTCACACTGACGAAGATTTGAACACCTCCTCGAACTTCTGAGCCCTGCCTTTCTCTTTAGATCTATTTCCATCTCCGAGATCCTGCCTGTGGGTCTCACTTCTTTAATAGGATACTCTGAGGATGAGAAACCCAAGGCCCAGAAATGTTCAGTCACTTGCCCATGATCACAGTTACTAGCAGATCGTGGGTTAAATCCATCTTTTGGGGCCTACTCTAATCCATTCTTTAGAAGAATTAAAAGGAACAAGTTTAATTTCACATAAATAGAAATAGAACAACTATAATCCCTAAAAATAATATGGTATGGAAAATTTAGCTTTGTATCAGCTAAAAATAGTCCACTGATGACATATTTTTGTGGCTAAGTCCATGCTTCCTTTGGAATTGGCTGAAGACGAAGAGATGATCGTTACATCTAAGTTCAAAACTTCCCAATTTAATGTCTTGTGTCAGTTTTAATTTTCTGATTTAATTAGTTTCCTAATTAGAAGGGGTTAAATTAATTAACCTCATTATTTACTATATATTTAATGATTTCTCCTCTATTGGGAGTTACTTAATTTTCAGTAATTGGAAAGCTTATGACAAGAGGGAATATTGCCAAGTTTTACACTTACTGCTTGGTCAGTGGCAGAAACAGGACAAGCTGAAAGGGATTTTAGGTGAGATATGTACATTCAAAGGCCCTTTCCCCTTTGTTTTGAAACATGGTACATGTGAAAACAGATTGGGATTCCATAATTTCTATCAAATTAGAACTTAGTGGATATATCCTTTGCTAAAAGATATCCTAGGACATAGGATTTTATAAGAAATAACCTTACCACATCATCTTACTTACAGACAATGAAATAATCATGAAGCTTTGACTAATGCTAGATAATTATAATGGAAAGAAGGCATACTGAAATTATCACCCATATAAATGACACACTAAAATATTCAGATTTTCCTTGGACTTGTTAACGGTCTACATCAATGGCATTTGGGACAACGCAGTAAAACCATGACCTAATAGCCATCTGGCTTGTGAAAACCAAATAGGCCTGTTCTTCCATGCCATGGGGACTGGATGATTAGGGGCTCTGGGGGGTCATAGGAAGAGGAGGAAGACACCCATTCTGGTGGGGAGAAGCAGCCTCAGCAGAGGCCCAGCCCAGAACCAACATGGTGAGACAGCAACTCTGACTTTGAGGAGGAGGCTTTGGGTAAGGCTCTGGAAGGCTCCCAACGAGAAGTGGATTGAAGACCTTCAGGGAAGAACAGTGTAGGAAGAACAATGATCACCCACAGTTCTCACAGATCAGAATCTGCCGTAGATCGGGGCTAAAACTGAGACAGTTGAAGCTGGTCTTCCGTTGGATCCCGTTTGGAAAATGCCTACCTACCCTGATCAGTGTAGAGCAGGCATGGTACCATTAGGAGTTCTACAGTACTTGAGAAGTGCTAGCTGCCCAGTGCTCCCTGCTCTGGTCCACACTTCCCAGACCGTCTCACTGCCTGTGGACCAGAGTTTAATCCCATTAGCCCCCATCAGCGAGCTCTGTGACCTCCTATTCCTCTGACATAGGCCCCATCCTTCTTCCCCAGAACCGAGCTCCACAGGCTTACGTCTGCTACTCCCCTTCATTCATGGTCTCTTCCCACCATGCTGGACTATTGGACTTTGTTGAAGCACGGCCAGAACTCCATGGCTTTCTACAGACTGTTGATCTCTCCATCTGGAACGACCCTCTCCACTGAACTCACTGCAGACCTTACCTCTTCCTGTGGCCAAGATCAAACGCCCATTTCTTGAAACATCTCTCACGCCTGGGGATAGATTTTTTTCTGGCCCCTTCTACTTATGATTACCAATAAATTATGTAAGCAGACGCTCTTTGGCATGGATCACAGATGGCTAACCCAACCAAGTATGAGAGAGTTTATTTATCTCAGCCCAACGTAATGGCTGGTGAGGACTATCTGTGAACCATTCCAAGGGCAAGGAGTAGGACAGGGTAGGGAACCTAAAATGTGAGAGCTTGCCTTCATCCCAATACTTAATATTTAAAATACCCAAAAGGCTTTATTTTTAAATACTTCATCTTAACCCCACCCCTACCCACCCTCACATAAACCCTCCACTGCTAACTAAAACAAGTCTTATTTCCCTTAGCATGTGTTTCCCCCACTGTTTAATGTGGTGCCTGATGTCAAGTGGACAGTGGACACATATTTAAAGAGTAGATGGATACCTTTTGAATGAATTCTTATCACTGCTAAGGATTCTTCACCTTGGTTTTGACGCATCAGGAAAGACAGTCATCATTGTGCAAACTTAAAACCTCACTCTAATCACGATGTTACTACGTTATTGGCTATTGGGTTTTATTTTACAGACGGGGAAATGTTGAGAGAGGTTAGGTCTTGGATCAGCAGAGTTTTTTGTGTGAAGCAGCCAGGTTGAAAAGCTTTCAGGCGTCCTTGTCCCTGGAATCTGTTTTGATTTCTTACCTTGGCTGCTGCGGGGAAAGCAGCCATAGACCATGTGCTTACCCAGGAGTAAGGCTGTGTTCCAATAGAACCTTATTTGCAAAACCAGGCAGTGGGCCAGCTATAGCCTTTGGGCCTAGGTGTGCCAACTTGGGGTGGGGGTGGGGGATGGGGGAGTCCAAACTTGAAAGTGGAAGAAACAAAGACTGACACCCAACAGGTGTGAACTAAGCCACCGGCAGCATGGCCCCGGTCGTTGCGCTTTCTGCTTCACTCTGATAGCTCTGTGCTCTCGTGAGGTCTGTCTGAATGCTTGACCATCAGGAAAACAAGGGGATTAGGGCTAATTAATTAGTCCAGACTTTGAAATCCAGAGAGAAAAGGGCCTCATATTAAGTGCAAATCATCATCCTAAGTAATATATTTGTGGCACTTTCATTAAATTTTCTCTCAAATCTTGAAAAATATGTATCTCCTGGATGCCAACATTTTCATCCTAGCATAATTATGAAGCCTCCCCAAATAATCATTTTTCAGTTTGTGATACTCAGTGGGGCACAATGCCAGCTGCTGAGACCTGCCCGAGCTGTTTGAGACTTATTAGCACGGCACAGGTGAAAATGAGTCAAGACTTAGTGAAATTTGTTCATTGTATATTGAATATAAGTGCCTATTGTGTAGTGATGCTCGTGGAAAAAAAAGAAAAGAAGTAAAAGAAGTAAAATAAGTTAAAATAATCCAGCGTCTGTCAAGATAAATACAGGGGTTCTAGGGACCCTTTCACAAGATAGTGATAAAATCCATTTTTATTACCAAAAGGAAGCCAGACATTTCAACATGGGATAATTGTTTTTATGAACAACATGTTCACAAAGAGAAAATGGTTGCAAGATTAGGTACGTGGCCATTTCCTAACATGAGCAAATATTTTGGACCTTAAGCTTAGAACAAATCTAGGGACTATGAATCTAAAAAAGCATCACTCTTTGTTTATGGACATTCTATTCCTAGTCAATTCTAAAGACACATTTTCTAAGAAATTAAAAGCCCAAATTAAAAACCCAATTACATTGGGGCACCGGGGTGGCTCAGTGAGTTAAGCCTCTGCCTTCGGCTCAGGTCATGATCTCAGGGTCCTGGGATCAAGCCCCACATGGGGCTCTCTGCTCAGCAGGGAGCCTGCTTCCCCCCCCCCTCTGCCTGCCTCTCTGTGTACTTGTGATTTCTCTGTCAAATAAATAAATAAATCTTTTAAAATAAAATAAAAAATAAAAACCTAATTACATCAAAGTTCTGTTACTGTCCTCTGTTTCCTGAGTAGGATTTAAAAAGAACACTTAACTCAGTCTAAATCCGTTTATCATGGGGCGCCTGAGTGGCTCAGTTATTAAGTGTCTGCCTTCAGCTCAGGTCATAGGTCATCCCAGGGTCCCGGAATCGAGCCCCGCCTCAGGCTCCCTGCTTGGCAGGAAGCCTGCTTCTCCCTCTCCTGCTCCCCCTGCTTGTGTTCCCTCTCTTGCTTTCTCTCTCTCTCTCTCTCTCTGTCAAATAAATAAACAAAATCTTAAATAAACAAACAAACCGGTTCATCTTCTGAGGCACCTAGGTGGCTCAGTCGGTTAAGTGTACAACTCTTGGTTTCAGCTCAGGTCATGATCTCAGGGTTGTGAGATCGAGCCCCTCATTGGGCTCTGTATTCTGTACTAGTCTGCTTCTCTCTCTCTCTCCCTCTGCCCTTCCCCTCTGCTCATTCTCTCTCTCCCTCTCTTTTTGTGTCTCACTCTTAAAAAAAAAAAAAATCAGGTCATCTTCCACTAAGCACAAACTACTCCTTCAAAGACAGAGCCCTCAGGAAGTATCTTACCAGCTGGGAGTATGGAGGCTTCAGGACGAATCAGAACGAAAGTCGAAGGATGGAAATAGCTGGTGTACTTCAACGGTGTGGCACTGACTTTCTGCTATTTCCTAAGAAAACTCACTGGGGTAGGTATTGGGGGTATCTGTACTCATCTTGTTGCCATATTGCTCCATACCCATAGAGAGAAAAGAAAGCAAACTCATGACAAGCAGAGAGCAACCTCGAAGAACTCTACCCAGGCAAGCAGCTCAATGATCAACTGACTTAGTAGAATCTTGGATAATTCCACCATGTTCTAAATGAGAGAATTTACTTAATCTATTTGCCTATCTGTAGGAGCTCTGAGAACAATCACAAAAGTATAAAAAATGGTGTTGAGTTCCACGTTCCATTGCTATAGAAAATTTTCAACATATTGGAGGACATGATGTTTCATCATAACATCATAAACACTGGATTTTTATATCTAAGCTTTGTGACTTATGTATTTCATTCCATTTATCTACGTGCTCATTAGAATCAGAGAAAGAAGCTTCGTTTACACCTTCTTTAGCGGTGGTACTTACAGGAAGGTTCATCAGAGATCAGCGCTCTTGAAGCTCAATCCATTGATGTTGCCCGTTTGCCCCGAAGTGTTCTTCCAGACAGTCCCTCCTCAGAACCGATGCTAGGAACGGTTGCTTATATCCTGAATCAGATACTTTCAGATATAAAAGTATTATTATTTAAGATTTGTTTATTTATTTGACAGAGAAAGACACAGCGAGAGAGGGAACAAAGGCAGGGGGATTCAGAGAGGGAGAAGCAGGAGCCCCGTGGAGCAGGGAGCTCAATGCAGGGCTGAATCCCAGACTCCAGGATCATGACCTGAGCTGAAGGCAGATGCTCAACGACTGAGCTACCCACGTGCCCCTCAGATATAAAAGTATTAATTCCAGTCTTCGTGATGCTGAATGAAGATCCAAAAATTCAAATAAAAATGAGAGGCTTTGCCAGGATTTGAGGGTGGGCCATGTCAAGATTTTCCTTTCCTCCCTCCTCTGTACTCTCTCCTCGGTTTTCTTCCTTGGTGCTCACTGATCCTCTCTTCTGTCTTGCTTGACTCGGTGTCATGCTTCTTCTGCATTTTTGTAGTGCTCAGACGAGAGGCTTGGAGAAGTTGGGGTTGGTAAGGTAAAACGTGCCAGAGGAAGGTTCCACCCAGGAGGAACAGGACTCTTTTCACCTTGTATGTTGCAATAATAATTGTGTTCATAATAATCAAACATTTGTTCAGATACCCATTCTTACTGGCAAAAAGGAAAAAAAAAAAGCTTGCTTATTCATACTGCCTCTTCATGTCCTTGATGGGCTTCTGTTACCACCAGGTTCTCAGAACTGATTTCCTCTTATTCCATCCCATAGTGATATAGGGACACCCACTGCTGCTTTCCAGCTGGCTCGTCTATCCCTCTTTTTATACCTTATGACTCCATATCTACCTGGAGTTCTGGGGACACTTGGTACCCCGTGGCCTGCAGTTAGAGCCAGTGGGGTGCTGTGACGACCAAGACCAGCCCAGGTGCTTTCGAAGGGCAAAGGAATCACAGAACGGAGAGCAGAAGGTAGTTATGAATTCCAGCTGTGGCCATGGGACCAGCTGCAAAACAATAAGGTCCAGTCACTATAATAAATTCCCTGTATATCTCGTGGTTGCTCCGCTTCTCTGAGTAAACCTAGATCCAGGGTATGTAATACAAGAATTCATGTGCATAGCCGACTCCTGCCCTCTTCTCAGATTAGAACAGAGAACTGCCTTTCTGACTCTAAAGCTTAGATTCTATCCCACCTGTTTACATCGTGAGTCATCTAACAACCACTCTTTCTCTCCCTTTCAGCCTCTCTTTATTGGGTCTCCCAAAAGGCTTTTGTTGTTGTTGTTGTTAAGATTGATTGATTGATTCGAGGGAGAAAGTGTGAGCACACACATCGGGAGGAGCAGAGGGCAAGGGAGAGAATCTTCAAGCAGACCCCATGCTGAGCTCAGAGCCCAGCTCGAAGCTGGATCTCATGACTCTGAGATCATGACCTGAGCCAAAATCAAGAGTTGTCTGCTTAACAGAATGCACCACCCAGGTGACCCCTAAAAGCTTTTAAATAAGCTCGTGCTGGGGCCCCTGGGTGGCTGAGTCGGTTAAGTGTCTGCCTTGGACTCAGGTCATGATCCCAGGGTCCTGGGATCGAGTCCTACATTGGGCTCCCTGCTCAGTGGGGAGCCTGCTTCTCCCTCTCCCTCTGCCTGCCGCTCCCCCTGCTTGTGTTCTCTGTGTGTGTGAAATAAATAAATAAAATCTTTTTAAAATTTGTTTAAAATTAGCTTGTGCTTTTAAACATTACCACTTAATAAAGTCCAACCTTTCTCTCAGCCCGGATCCCTGAGCCACCGCAGAAGCAGCTCACAGCGGAACTGGCGTGTGAGTTAGAAAAGGTTGTGGGCCATGGGGATTTCAAACGCTGCTGCAGGAGAATCCAGACATAAAATGCAAGACTGGAGGGGCAAGCATAAAAATGGACAGGCATGAAGTGGGCTCCCAGGAGGCGAGGGGAAGTAGGGGACAGGTCCTGCTAGCATCCAGGCAGTCCCCAGGCACTGGGATAAAAAGAGACAACCATCTCCTCCATCCTTGTGCCCTTCTCTCGAGATTCAAAGTCAACGACGGGAGCACCGAATCTGTCAAACCTGCCTTGATGCTTCTCCTCTCTGTACACCATGGCCTCAACAGAGGCCTGGAGTCTTTCAGTACCTCCAATATGGGCCGGTGTCTGGATTTCTTTTTCCTCTAGCAGCTGTCCATGGTGGGGGATGGCGACCACACTCTGGAACTGAGGTTTTGTCTTAGCAAAAGGAAAACGATCTGTGGCAGCAAATTAGTGAGTCTTTTCTACTTTCTCTACTTACACAGGTAATCAAAACACGGCTGTGAATCTGTCTGCCCCCATTTATTTAAAAAATGTAATTGTAGGACTAATTTCCACTGAGTATGTCTTGGCATGCCTCCAAGTTAATATGGATGCTTCTAACTTAAAAAAAGTTATGTAGTTCCTATCATGGTTCTACCATAATTAATTAAACTAAAACCCGAATGCCCACTTAAACAGATAGCTCTAGTTTTTTGTAACCACATATAACACAGCAATAAACAGCTTTGAACTACAACTAAGAACCGGTGCTTTCCAGCGAAGGAAACAGTCAACAAAACAAAGAGGCAACCCACAGAATAGGAGAAGATATTCACAAATGACACTGTAGACAAAGGGCTGGTATCCAAGATCTATAAAGAACTCCTCAAACTCAACACCCAAAAAACTGATAAGTCAAAAAATGGGCAGAAGACATGAACAGACACATCTCCAGTGAAGACACACAAACAGCTAACATACACATGAAAAAATGTTCATCATCATTAGCCATCAGTGAGATTCAAATCAAAACCACATTGAGATACCACCTTATACCAGTTAGAATGGCCAAAATTAGCAAGACAGGAAACAACGCATGTTGGAGGGGATGTGGAGAAAGGGGAAGCCTCTTACACTGTTGGTGGAAATGCAGGTTGGTGCAGCAACTTCAGAAAACAGTGTGCAGATTCCTCAAGAAATTAAAAATAGAGCTTGCCTATGACCCTGCAATTGCACTACTGGGTATTTACCCCAAAGATACAGATGGAGTGAAAAAAAGGGCCATCTGTACCCCAACGTTCATAGCAGCAATGGCCACAGTCGCCAAACTGTGGAAAGAACCAAGATGCCCTTCAATAGACGAATTGATAAGGAAGATGTGGTCCATATACACTATGGAGTATGATGCCTCCATCAGAAAGGATCAATACCCAACTTTTATATCAGCATGGACGGGACTGGAGGATATTGTGCTGAATGAAATAAGTCAAGCAGAGAGAGTCAATTATCATATGGTTTCACTTACTTATGGAGCATAAGGAATAGCATGGAGGACACTAGGAGAAGGAAGGGAAAAGTGAAAGGGGGAATCAGAAAAGGAGACGAACCAAGAAAGGCTTTGACTCTGAGAAACAATCTGAGGGTTTTGGAGGGGAGGGCGGTGGGGGGTTGGGAGGGCCTGGTGGTGGGTACTAAGGAGGGCACAAATTGCATGGAGCCCTGGGTGTGGTTCTTGAACAAGGAATCTTGGAACACTGCATCAAAAACTAATGATTGGGAGGGAGACAAAAGGGGAGTCAAGATGGTGGAGAAGTAGCAGGCTGAGACTACTTCAGCTAGCAGGAGATCAGCGAGATAGCTTATCTAAAGATTGCAAACACCTGCAAATCCATAGGCAGATCGAAGAGAAGAAGAGAAGAATTCTGAAACAAAAATAACCACTTTCTGAAAGGTAGGACCGGCGGAGAAGAGAATCCAAAGCAAGGGGAGGAGGGCCCGGGGGGGGGGGGGAGGGGCTGGCTCCCGGCAAGTGGCGGAACAATGGAGCACAAAATCAGGACTTTTAAAAGTCTGTTCCGCTGAGGGATATTGCTCCAGAGGCTAAACCGGGGCGAAGCCCACACAGGGTCAGCGTGGCCTCAGGTCCTGCAGGGTCACAGAAGGATCAGGGGTGTCTGAGTGTCGCAGAGCTTGCGGGTATTGGAACGGGAAAGCCGGCTACAGAGACAGAGCCGACAGTAAGCTCGCAGCTCGGGGTGACCTTGAACTGGTCGCAGGCTCGGTGAGCTCGGAGCGCGGCCGGAGGTCGGGCAGACGGGAGTAACTGGGCGCTGTTCTCTGAGGGCGCACTGAGGAGTGGGGCCCGGGCTCTCGGCTCCTCCAGGCCGGAGACCAGTAGTCCGCCATTTGTATTCCCGTCCTCCGGAACTCTACGGAAAGCGCTCAGGGAACAAAAGTTCCTGAAAGCGAACCTGAGCGGATTACTCACCCCGGCCCCTGGTAAGGGCGGTGCAATTCCACCTGGGGCAAAGACACTTGAGAATCACTACACCAGGCCCCTCCCTCAGAAGATCAACAAGAAATCCAGCCAGGACCAAGTTCACCTACCAAGGAGTGCGGTTTCAATACCAAGGAGAGCAGCAGAATTCCAGAGGAGGAGAAAGCAAAGCACAGAACTCATGGCTTTCTCCCTGTGATTTTTTTAGTCTTGCAGTTAATTTAATTTTTTTCTTTTTCATTTTTTTTCTCTTCTTCTGCTATAATTTTTTAACTTTTACCGTTTTCTTTTTTAACGTTTTTTAATTAGTTTATCTAATATATATATTTTTTCTTTTTTATAGTTTTCTTTATTCGTTTTCTTTTTTTTTTTTAATTCTTTTTCTTTCTTTCTTTCTTTTTGAACCTCTTTTTATCCCCTTTCTTCCCCCTCACGATTTGGGATCTCTCCTGATTTGGTTAAAGCATATTTTCCTGGGGTTGTTGCCACCCTTTTAGTATTTTACTTGCTCCTTCATATACTCTTATCTGGACAAAATGACAAGGCGGAAAAATTCACCACAAAAAAAGAACAAGAGGCAGTACCGAAGGCTAGGGACCTAATCAATACAGACATTGGTACTATTCAGATCTAGAGTTCAGAATGACAATTCTCAAGGTTCTAGCCAGGCTCAAAAAAGGCATGGAAGATATTAGAGAAACCCTCTCGGGAGATATAGAAGCCCTTTCTGGAGAAATAAAAGAACTAAAATCTAACCAAGTTGAAATCAAAAAAGCTATTAATGAGGTGTAATAAAAAATGGAGGCTCTCACTGCTAGGATAAATGAGGTAGAAGAAAGAATTAACGATATAGAAGACCAAATGACAGAGAATAAAGAAGCTGAGCAAAAGAGGGACAAACAGCTACTGGACCACGAGGGGAGAATTCGAGAAATAAGTGACACCATAAGAGAAAACAACATTAGAATAATTGGGATTCCAGAGGAAGAAGAAAGAGAGAGGGGAGCAGAAGGTATACTGGAGAGAATTATTGGGGAGAATTTCCCCAATATGGCAAAGGGAACGAGCATCAAAATTCAGGAGGTTCAGAGAACGCCCCTCAAAATCCATAAGAATAGGTCCACACCCCGTCACCTAATAGTAAAATTTACAAGTCTTAGTGACAAAGAGAAAATCCTGAAAGAAGCCCAGGAAAAGAAGTCTGTAACATACAATGGTAAAAATATTAGATTGGCAGCTGACTTATCCATAGAGACCTGGCAGGCCAGAAAGAGCTGGCATGATATTTTCAGAGCACTAAATGAGAAAAACATGCAGCCAAGAATACTATATCCAGCTAGGCTATCATTGAAAATAGAAGGAGAGATTAAAAGCTTCCAGGACAAACAAAAACTGAAAGAATTTGCAAACACCAAACCAGCTCTACAGGAAATATTGAAAGGGGTCCTCTAAGCAAAGACAGAGCCTACAAGTGGTAGATCAGTAAGGAACAGAGACAATACACAGTAACAGTCACCTTACAGGCAATACAATGGCACTAAATTCATATCTCTCAATAGTTACCCTGAATGTTAATGGGCTAAATGCCCCAATCAAAAGACACAGGGTATCAGAATGGATAAAAAAACAAAATCCATCTATATGTTGCCTCCAAGAAACTCATTTTAAGCCTGAAGACACCCCCAGATTTAAAGTGAGGGGGTGGAACAGAATTTACCATGCTAATGGACATCAGAAGAAAGCAGGGGTTGCAATCCTTATATCATATCAATTAGACTTTAAGCCAAAGACTATAATAAGAGATGAGGAAGGACACTATATCATACTCAAAGGGTCTGTCCAACAAGAAGATCTAACAATTTTAAATATCTATGCCCCCAACGTGGGAGCAGCCAACTATATAAACCAATTAATAACAAAATCAAAGAAACACATAAACAATAACACAATAATAGTAGGGGACTTTAACACTCCCCTCACTGAAATGGACAGATCATCCAAGCAAAAGATCAACAAGGAAATAGAGGCCTTAAACGACACACTGGACCAGATGGACATCACAAATATATTCAGAACATTTCATCCCAAAGCAACAGAATACACATTCTTCTCTAGTGCACATGGAACATTCTCCAGAATAGATCACATCCTCGGTCCTAAATCAGGACTCAACCGGTATCAAAAGATTGGGATCATTCCCTGCATATTTGCAGACCAAATGCTCTGAAACTAGAACTCAACCACAAGAGGAAGTTTGGAAAGAACCCAAATACATGGAGACTAAGCAGCATCCTTCTAAAGAATGAATGGGTCAACTGGGAAATTAAAGAAGAATTGAAAAAAATCATGGAAACAAATGATAATGAAAATACAACGGTTCAAAATCTGTGGGACACAACAAAGGCAGTCCTGAGAGGAAAATATATAGCGGTGCAAGCCTTTCTCAAGAAACAAGAAAGGTCTCAGGTACACAACCTAACCCTACACCTAAAGGAGCTGGAGAAAGAACAAGAAAGAAACCCTAAACCCAGCAGGAGAAGAGAAATCATAAAGATCAGAGCAGAAATCAATGAAATAGAAACTAAAAAAAAAAAAAATAGAACAAATCAACGAAACTAGGAGCTGGTTCTTTGAAAGAATTAATAAGATTGACAACCCCCTGCCCAGACTTATCAAAAAGAAAAGAGAAAGGACCCAAATAAATAAAATCATGAATGAAAGAGGAGAGATCACAACTAACACCAAAGAAATACAAACTATTATAAGAACATACTATGAGCAACTCTACGCCAACAAATTTGACAATCTGGAAGAAATGGATGCATTCCTGGGAGGGAGACAAACCATAAGTGACTCAATCTCACAAAACAAACTGAGGGTTGCTGGGGGGGAGGGGGTTTGGGAGAGGGGGGTGAGGCTATGGACATTGGGGAAGGTGTGTGCTATGATGAGTGCCTTGAAGTGTGTAAACCTGGCGATTCACAGACCTGTACCCCTGGGGATAAAAATACATTATATGTTTATTAAGAGAAAAACAAACAAACAAAAAACAAAAAAACTAATGGTGTACTGTATGGTGACTAATGTAATACAATAATAAAAATATAAAAATACTGGCACTTTCATTTCCATAAAATTGAACTTTGATTCTTTGAGAAGGACTGCTGGGTTGCAGAATATGCACATTGTTAATTTTAATAGCTCTTCCTTCTCTGTTGGGGATTATTTCCTTTCAAAATTGCATTTCCACCAACAATTTTCATTACTATCAGCAATGGGTAGGATAACTCATTTCCCTACACGCTCACCAATTTGGGATGTTATGCTATTTTTCTCCCATCAAATTAGCAAAATTAAAACAATTTTTAAAAAGCAAACTACAACATTTCCTGATCTGCAAATAAGATTGGGCACCTTTTTGTGTCTTAATTTGGCTTTAGCACAGCAGTTATGCTCATTTGTAAGTCACATTCTCTGCCAGGAGTGCTTTGCAAATTCAACCCTCCTAAGATGTCCTTGGTGGCAAGTGTGTGTTTAAGAGGGTGAAATTTATATACATCTACAAATTCGTACATTTACAGACATCTACACACATGTGTATGGAAGACATGTAGCAAGATAGTTACTTTGGTGAGCTGAGGTTATGGTGTACCCATTCTCATTCTATTATTCTTTCAACTTTCCTGGAAGCTTGAACATTTTTCAAAATCGATGGTGGGATAAAGGTGGCCTCTTCAGTTGGGAGTGTGCTATATTTTGTGTCTCTGGGTTTTCCAAGACTCAGACACTGTGGCCTCCAAAAAAATGCTGCTTACAGAAAGATCTGCTTTTATTTTACCCCCAAAAGACTCCGTAGCTAGTTTTTGGAAGCTGTCATTGCGGCAAGCACCTGGAGATGAGCACGGCTCGACGCAGCTGGCGAGGGCAGATCTAGAGCAGGGCAAACAGCTGTGGGTAGGAGGAGTGAAGGCTGGGAACCACAGCAGGCTCTGGTCTAGTCTAGTAATTGGCTTAAAGACTCTGCAGCACATAAAGCTTAATCAGCACAGAGAGAGCGGGGTCCCAAGCCATGACAGCACGAGCAATGGCACCTACTGAAAGTTCCCACACAACAGGGGTCCTTGGTTCTTAAACACGACAGCGGAGCACAGACGGCATTGAGAAGCACAGTCCCCACCTGTAGGGGCCACACCCCCACCTTCAGCTCCTGGGGAAGGCGCCATTTGGCCGATTGGCAGGATGAAAGCCGGGCCCGGAACGCCGAACGGTAATGGTCCCCGGGAAGTGAGGCCGCATGGCCGTCCCCTGAAATGCAGAGCTCATTCTGCCAGCACCACTTTGAGGACCGTAGAGGTCAAGATTTTGAGAGTTCTAGGATGGAGGAGGGCTAGATTATGGAGTAAAAGGGCAAATCTGTGGTACAAACCTTCTATCACGAGATTTAAGTATCCGTTATTGAATAGCAGGAAAAGTCACAGGGCAGAGCTGCAATCATGGTACGTTTCCCCGCTGAACTGTCTTCCCTGACCCCTCCATCCTCCGCTTTCTCCACTACACAGACCAGATTGCTTCACACGATATCTCCTAGCTTCTTTCATAGCAAGCATTCGTCACGTGCGGCCGTGCTGGCCCGTCCACGCTGAGCAGAAGGCTCCGGCGGAGGAAATCTGCTCTCCTGGCTCACTGGTACAGGTGCAGAGGGCGAAGGCAGAGCTGAGCAGAACTTTGTTCACCTTTGCTAACCTTCTCTTTCTTCTGGGAGAAGGACGCGGTGCTGGGATGTGGAGCAGGCTATGCGGAAGCAGGAGGTGGTGGGCCGGCGGGCGGGGCGTGGTGGGGTTCAGACAGAGCTGCGACCTCGGAGATCTTGCTGTCACTGCTCTAACCCTCGGCTTCCGTGAGGTCATCCCAGTTTGGAACCACTGCTCACGAGGCATTCAGTTACCTGTAGCTAACCACGTTCTTGGTGCTCTACGATCATTTTAAAACGACTACGAAATAACACCTAGAGTAGCAGATGGTTCACATCGGCATAGACATAACGGTTTTAAAATTTTATTATGATCTATCGAAGGAGAGCAAAATTTGATTTTGCTAAGAGGAGTGGAATCTATGACATTCTCAATATTGTTTTAAATAAATGCTTTCATACTAATCATGAGTTCTCTGTTCTGCTGAAGGCAGTTGTTGCTGAAGGAGGTAATTATTGTGAAAGGGACTGTTTTAAACTGGATGGTACTGAGCTGCTCTCTCCATTGAATTTTCTATTAAAGTGTAAGGAAATATGACGTGTAATGTACAGTAACACGCACACGTCCTACATGTACAGCTGGAAGAGAGTCACAAGGTGGACGCACTTTGTAGCCAACAAGCACCGGAACATGACCCCATTCTCGTCACTCCCCGCCCCCACCAGCCACAGCTAACAATCCTGATTTCTGATGCCCTGGACTCACTTTCCTGCGGGTTGAATTGTATAAATGGGATTTCACAGTAAGGAGGCCCCTGCACCTGTCGTCCTTTGCTCAAAATTCTGGGCTATCCGTCCTGGCTGTGGTTTTCATAGGGCAGTCTGCTGGTCTGCGGTGCCGCGTGGGACCCCATGGAGAAGGGGCCAGTTTACTCGCAACTACCCACGGATAAGGTGATAAAGTGGGGACATTGGTTCAAAAGGGTGTCATGGGGGACTCTGTATCAGAGGCTCAGAACTTCTCTGAGTCCTCGGAGAGTCGTGCTGCCGAAGACCCTGCGGACAGGAAGGATGGAGCCCTATGTGCGGCAGAACGGCTGCCCTCCGCGGGTGGCCGGATCCAGCGTGGGTGGGTCTGGGACACTGTCCAGGTGGCTGGTGGGTCCCCTCAGTGGACGGTCCTGATGTGGAGCCCACACTGGTCTCTGTTTGCAGGCTGGCTCCTGGGCAGTGGTGGTAACTGAATGAGGCTTGGGGGGCGGGGGTCCTGTCCTGTTCTACCACGGCTTCTCCATGCAGCCGTTGGCCTGCGCCCGGTGGGCCAGTGACAGAGGATGATTGTCCCCAGCTGGCTGGGACATTCTGCTTAGGATTTCATCCTGCGTGGTTGCCCTCTGGAGCACGTTCAAAGTAACTGAAAAAGGGAGAGAGACGTTCTCATTGGCTGTGTGTCCCTGTGGTTCCCCCACATGTTGCTTTCGCGGGCCGCCTTCTTCCCGCCTCCCACCTTCCTGGCCTTCAGAGCCTGCTCACGAGTCTTCCCGTATTCTTACTTCAGGCCACTTCTCTTTCCACACCAAATGGATAATGAGGGACACCACCCGGAGCCCCGTCTGGTGGGAGGTACCGTGTTTCAAGGCCACCCGGAGCGAGGCCATGAGCAGCAGTGGTCTTTCCTCTGGCTTGGGCCAACGCCAAGTGACGTGTCTGTGTGACCCTGTCCCAGCCTTTCTCACAGCCCATCAGCGGGTCAGGCAGCCACAGCTTTGAGCTGAGGAGCAGGTGCATCGCGGCGATGATACCCACTTGTGGAGCTTGCTTATGTCTCTAGCTCTGCTCTGGAGCATTTCCATTTTAGACTCTTTTGCTGCTGGGCCCCCCCCCCCAGTCTTGTGGGTGGGACTGGAGATTCGGGTCACAGTGGCTCTGTTTATTCTAGCGCTACTTCACGTCCTGTGCTCGGATGCTCTCTCCCCGCCGAACCGCTGGCGCACCATGAGCTGCCGTTCCAATGGCGTAAGGCTTTGTGCAGATGGCCTGACTTCTTATCAGAACCCTAGGAGTTCGTACGGCGACTCCTTCACTGGTGCTCACTACAAAGTCTACACGGAGTCTCTTCCCATCCTGGGTACATCTAGTACCATAAGGCCTGCCAAGTCTCAAGGCCCAAGCCGAAGGGTGACTTTCCCTGCCCCCAGGACCTCTGGTAGATCCCTCTCCTGCTCTCAGTCCCAACCAGAGCAGGCCGCCTCTTCGTGTCACTGGGCATAGGAATCAGAGCCGTATTCTCAAGTGTGGAATGTGGTGCCCGTGGCATCCAAATGCCTACCATGGGATTCTGCTCCCCTTCCAGTGGACCAGTCCCGCATGCGGCACTTTTTTTTTACTTGGGAAGGAGTGTTCTGTCACACCCCCAAGAACTAGACCCCTAACACCTTCCCTGATAGAGCAGCTGTCTGGATCCTGGAAGGGTCTGGCCCTCCCCTCTGCAGCACACACGTTACCAAGGACTAGCAAACGGCCATCCGTCCGGCTCTCTCGATACTCTGTGTTAACACAGGGGACCAGTGTGACCTTCTGATGAAGGCACAACAGCACTTCTCAGTGCTGGTCTCAGGGCTCTGTTACATTCTGCAGAATGACTGGGGCTCCCAAAGAGATTTTACTTCCATGAGTTCTACCTGTGTATACTTACTGGAAGATAAATTTAAATGGACATTGAGACTTATTTGTGTATTAATCTGTTAACAATAGTAATTGCTAGTATAGTAATAGTATATAGTATATATACTATATATACCATAGTAATAGTAATAATAATAGTAGTAGTAAACCCATTATGTGTTTACATAAATGCATGTCTTTAGGAAAAAATGAGTATTTTTAAAAAGTTTTTGAGAGGCATTGTTCAACATTTTTGCAAATCTTTTCAAGACAGCTGGAATCTCCTATCTGTTTCTGCATTCCATCTGTTGTGATACGTTGTTCTGGTTTAAGTTCATGAAGAAAATCTAGCCTCAGAGAAATGGATAGCTGAAAAGTGGAGGAGTATTTTAATAGTCTCTTTAGATAATTATGGGTATTTTTCTGTGACGGCATATCCAAGCTTGAAATGTGGTCATTTCTGAAAGGCTTGTTGTGATGCAGAAGGTGAGACCCTAACATGTACTTTGTGCACTTTGTTAGATTAAAGTCCACTGGTCTGTTTTGCCTTTGGGTTTTGTAGCATCATGCATTGGTCATTGGCTCACTCTGGAACTATGTAGATCTTCCAGAGGTTGACACATTTTATTACATAACATCAAAAACTCACATTTGTTAATATTGCCACCAATCTCATCAGAAAGGTCTTTAAATATTGGGAAGCTGTCAAATTCATAGTAGTGGATATGAGTTTTCCAAAATTCTAATTTTCACTTGAAAACTCACCTTTTATTAAGGGCAACAAACTACCAGTTGTTTTGCTTGAAGGGAAGGTTCTCTTCAGTCATTTTGAGAAAATACCTGTCTAATACCGAAGATGCCATAATGATAGTTTATTATCTGTCAGTAGTTCTTTCAAGTAAAAATAGTGTTTCATTTTTTTAAAAAGCTATGAGTTCAACTCAATCACAGGCATATTTTCCTTAAGAGAACTGTCTTCTTTCCATACACACTGGAAATGCTGTATGCATAGCTTCGATTGGTTCCACTGACTTTAAAAAAAAACTTGTATTCAAAGGTTGAGATTTAATATAATTAGTAGTAATAATTTAATATATTGATATAATAGAATTGTATTATTACAATTACTGTAATTTAATATGATTAGCGCTTCCTGAGGACATTCTTAAGTGAAACTGGCGATTTTTCCTTTTGTTTTCTTCCTGCCAGAGCATGGAGTGGGGAATTCCAGTGACGCCGCGACAACCTCCCTCCATTGCTTTGACCTGCGCTCGGCTGCCTACAGGTTAGCTCACCATCGACCTCCCCCTCCATGACAGGGCCACCTCTGTGAAAAAAGCAAGCAGTCTCTTACTGTTACTGTGAAAACAGCTTTGACCTTGAAGACCTGCTGCAAGCGATTGAGGGGCTCCTCAGGGTTTATGGAGATGCTGTGAAAACCACGAATCTAGGTGATCCGGGGTCCTTCAGACCGTTTTGACAGAGAGTGGGGGTTAGGGTAGCCGTGAAGCAAGAACGTCCATGTCCGCCACGGACTGTTTCAAGGGAGTTGCACCTGCTTTGATTCTCCTGTGTGATGAGATGGGAAACTAGCTGGAGGCCAGCCCAGTGTCCACAGACCGGTACTGGACACCGTGTCAGTCCCGCCAGCAGATAGGCCAGTTCGGCTGGGTCTGCCCAGGCTGTGGAACTGTGCTAATAATACTTGTTGGGTCGATCGCCCTTGCCGGCCAGGACCAGCTGACGTGGTAAGGATGAAGTATTGAATTGCATGCGAACGCCACAGGGAGGTGATCATCTCTGCCTTTTCCGCTCAGCTGTGCTGTTATTGGGTATCGTGGCTGCCCGCTGGGGGCGGAGTTTTGGAGACACCTCTTGTCCTTCCCTATTACAGCAGCTTTTACCCCACAGGCCAACCAACCAAAGTGGGGTTCCGCCAACCACCATAAGTGCATTCTCACCCTATACTAATTCCCACTGGGAAAGGTCCCCTGACCCGGTGCACCCGCTCTGATCTGGGCCTGCACCAGGCCTCCACTCGTTGGCTGGCCTCCAATCACTCCTGCTCCCACAAGCCCATAGTGGGACTTCAGATTCTTAAGCTTCAATGTCAATTCAGACTGTGTCCAACTGTCCTCAAGAGGTCCTGATAACTTCCTATCCTCCAGGCACGGTGACCAGGCACTAGAGCTGCCAGTTCTCTGGGGAAGGACTGAGGCGATTTCTCCTGACTACACCTAGTTCTGTGTTGTAGGGTCATTTACGAGAGGCACCTGCCTTCTCCTGCAGCTCACGTTCTGGGCCACGAAGTGGTCCCATGTGACCCCTGGGCAGATTGTGGCTCTTCCCTTGGCACTGCCTACTGGCAGCCTCCTCGCCAGCCATGCTTAGCTTGTGTGGAGGGCGAACCTTAACTAGTACTCTTGCCGGCTAGACATCTGTCTAGGCTCGACGGTCACTGTGCTGCATTCATAGTCTCCACAGCTCACTCAGAACAGGTCCTTCCTGCCCCACCACTCTGCCCTGGCCATTTGTTGCAGTAATTATGGGAGGAGCACCATGTTATCTCAGAGGTGCAACTTCCATACCCATGTCCTGCTCTTACTGTATAAGATTTCTGTAACAACTTAGCATTTATGATTTCCTGACTTCCCCTCCTTCAGAACAGTTAAGCTTTCTAAAAAAAAGTGATCATAATTTTCATGTTACAGCATTTCTACTCAGAGTGCCTTAATCGTGCCTACATTAAACAGGAAAAAGAGTAGTTTACATGGGAGATATTTTTTTTTTTCTGATTTTGTCCTTTGAGCAAATACTTATGGAGCTAATACATTTTAGGCTCTGTTGGGTGTGATAAGAAAACAACCTTAAAGAAACATTGTCTGACTTAAGGAATTAATTACTCAGCCTAATGAATTGCCGATGACTAGTCAACCAGGTCATGTAGTTCATTCAGGAAGACATGGAATTGGGGCCAGTAATTTGTGCTCAAGTGAATGGGTGGAGCAGGTGGTTTACTGCTCTCGTGCCGCTCTGAATGATGACCTGTCACCCTTGCCACACGCTCTCCCCGACCAAGTCTATGTGTGTCGTCCTCTGCAGATGGACCCAGAGAATGACCCAGAGTTAGTGGTCTCCAAATGAGGTACCATGCACGCAGGTGTGTATAAGGTGATCAGTGGGGGTTCAGGCTAAAAATAACTTCCACTTCTCCCCCTTTATCCTTTGAAAAAGGAAAAAACACACTCTGTCATATATAATCTAGATTATGACTTGCACATTTCTTCTTTTGGTCACAGGGTCCGTAGGGAGCTTGAGACACCCTGGATGAAGCGTAAGATCTCCACCCGCGCCTCATTCTTCAGCTGTCAGGATACTGTGACTTGTGGCTGTTTTCTACTGTTAAGTCAATTAGATGAGGAAAAAAGCCAGACTTTTTACGTATAAACAGGGGTAAGCAATTGTGTTAAAAGTGTGGGGACCACTGTCTCTTAAGCTGTAGCCTAGTGCGTGCTAGTCATTCTATCCATGATCCATTTCTGTTTTCTTCTTGACAAAACAGCAAGCCTGGATTTTTGTGGCCGTTATTAAGAATGTGGAGGAGGTAAGCCTTTATGCCATGCAGAATGGCTCCTGTCATAATTTTTATCTTCTATCACCTTTGGAAATTTGGTTGGGAATAACACTGAGCTATAAATTGTTTTGGTCTTTCCCATACCATTAAGTGGTCTCTTAGGGCTGCTATGGACTGAATTGTAACCTCCCTACCCCCCTTCTGTATGTTGAAATCCTAATTCCCAGTGTGACTGTGTTTGGAGAGTCTTTAGAAGGTTAAATTAGGTCATGAGTGGGGGCCCTTATCCAACAGGACTGTGGCCTTAGAAAAGAAAGAGCCCCTTCCCCCCCCCCCCCCTCTCTCCCAACTGACTACAAGCCAGAAAGAGAGCCCTCATCAGAACCTGTCCATGCTGACACTCTGATCTCAGACTTCGAAGCTTCAGAACCGTGAGCAGGTCAGTTTCTGTTCTGTAAGCCACAGTCTGTGGTGTTTTGTTATAGCAGCCCAAGCTGATAAAGACTAAGGCTTAGGCTTTGTAGTTAACTGTTGTGAAATCTTCATTATTACACAGTAAAACAGGCAGATCAAGAGCACAGATTGGGTTACGCTCAGGCTCAAATCTCATGTGGTTTTGGGTAACTTCCTTCATCTCCAGAAACCCATTTCCTCAATTATAAAGTAGGGATAATAGGAGCACCTGGGTGGCTCAGTCAGTTAGGCGTCTGACTCTTGATTTCCACTCAGGTCAAGATCTCAGGGTCATGGGATCAAGCCCCACACCAGGCTAGGTGCTGGGCATGGGATCTGCTCAAGATTCTCTCTCTCTGTCTGCCCCTCCCCCTTCCCATGCTCTCTCCTCCTCTGTCTCAAAAAATGAAATAAAAATAAAATAAAGCAGGGATAAAAATTCCTTAAAATTTGAGGTATGATCATACAGGGATACATATTTGATACCTGGTTTATAATATAGACTTTATACACTAGCAATGAAGTTCTCATCATTTTTTGATCTCATGAAATTGTGGTGATTTAGATGGGTAGGAAAAATCTTGTCCCTCCAATCCTTGCAAGTGGGGCAGAATAAGGTTATATTCTGCACTTCCTCATTTTTTCTCACTTTTAAACTTGGAATTAAGAATCTTCATTTGTAGTTAAACTCCTACTTGAATCAAATAGATGCATACCTTCCCATTATAAAAAATGTGCAGTCATCATTTTTCTATATGCCAATCACATGGCTTAATCACAAGATGTGGGTAACTACAAAAGACACCAGAACTTGCATCTAGTTGTTGCTAGAATGGGCACAAACCACGTTTTATAAAGATGTGTTTCAGTAGATGTCTTGTGATTTGTCACCCCACATAGTATATCATCCTGGTTGTATCTTTTGTACGTATCTTTTTTTTTTTTAAGGATTTTATGTATTTATTTGACAGAGAGAGATCACAAGTAGGCAGAGAGGCAGGCAGAGAGAGAGAGAGGAGGAAGCAGGCTCCCTGCTGAGCAGAGAGTCCGATGCGGGACTCGATCCCAGGACCCTGAGATCATGACCCGAGCCGAAGGCAGCGGCTTAATCCACTGAGCCACCCAGGCGCCCTGTACGTATCTTTTGTTGAATGTATTTATTTGTGAGAGCTCCCATAACAAAATACCACTCACAGAGTGGCTTAAGAAACAGCAATCCTCCCCCTTTTATTCCACAGTTCTGAAGGCCAGAAGTCCAAGATCAAGGTGTCATCAAGTTTGGCTTCTCCTGAGGCTTCTTCCATTGGTTCACAAATGACCACCTTTTTGCCATGTTCCCACTTGGTGTCCTTCTGTGTGCACACATTTCTGGTTTCCCTTTGTGTGTCCAAATTTCCCTTTGCTATGAGGACACCAGTCTGACTCACCCTAAGAATTTCAGTTTAAATTAATCTTTTTAAAGATCCTATTTCCATATGCAGTCCTGTTTTGAGGCACTGGTGCTTAACACTTCAACACAGGAAGTTTGAGGGAGAAGAGGACACAATTCAGCCCACAGGAGGTGAAGCAGGAAATTCTATTACTCAAAACTGGCCTTCAGAGGTGCTTTACAGCAGGTAGGAGTTCTATACCTGTTTACTTTTTTTTTTTTCCAAGCTAAAATCATGGCCATGCTCTAAGATAAAGAAACTGAAATGTTGTGATTTCTCTTTGTGTTTCTGTAAGGGATAAACCAAAATTTCTCAAAAACTTTGGTTCTCCTTGAGGTGCTCCATTGGATTTCTTCTTTGTGAGAGCATTTGACTGTACTCTTACCTATGCGACACTCCGATTTTTACAAAATGTCCCCTGTCATCCCCGGCTTGGCGCCTTATTTGATGGCTTCTCACTGAACTCTCAGTGCGGACTGCTAGCTTCAGCACACGGTGCCAGTGGGGAATATTCTTGGAACCCACGGTGGCTTTTGAGATCTGTATCAGGAGATCCCCGCACCAAGGCCTGCTGCCTGTGGGATGTGTAGCTCACCCATTATTCCAAATCATGGGCTCCGGAAACTGAATGCAAAATAGTTCAGACCATTTGTTTCAAAGATGAAGATTCATAGTTTACATCTCATCCCAGTTGGTTCTATGGCTTCAAGAAGGTGATGTTCTCTGAATGAGCTCAAGTTTTCCCCTTGACTAGAGCCACATAAAGTAGCCCTGTACACAAGCAGGCACCATCAGCTATATTTAGGGGGTATTTGGTGAAACAGCTATGTGCATAAACTTGTATTTAATGAAGAATATTCTCATCAATATTTCCTAACAGCTTTCTCTCCTCTGGGTCCCAGCGGAGGATTTTCTCTCTTTCCAGGGACTTCTCTTGGTGCTCATTGCCCTCTGTTAGAAACTGAATCTTGTAACAAAACATATTTCTTATCTTCAAATAACTAAAAAGCTTTTGACCAAACTTGTGGCCAACCACTTGTGAATGTATACGACTTCATAACACCAATTATATGCACTTTAAAAATGCTTGATGCCATCTCATATTCTTTTCTGTCATATTGTTCTTCTTATTTTGGTTTATTTTATCTTGCTATATCACGTCTCCCTCTGTGAAGTGCCTTCTATCATAACTTCTGGGTAGGAATTTTTATTTTTTCCCAATTACTATGGATGTGTATATGGTCATGTGTGTATGTGGAGGGAAAGAATTAAATGCTTCCTAGTGAAGATGGAGTTTTTATAACGACTTGTATCCCATATTGCATTTCAAAGGAAGCAAATCCAATGGGGAGCCCTGGAAGACTGCAGCTTCTCTGTGATTCTGAGGACATAGTTTAAACGTGGTGGTTCCAATACCTCAGCCATTTCTAGGAACAGCAGTAAATGCTCTCTTGCCTTTTCTCCTTAAAGGAAAACTATCCCTTAGGGGAAGCACCAGGTGTTGTGTAGGAAGGACGCAATTGTGTACTGACATCTTCAGAAGAAAAGCCAGTGATACCATCTTAGACCCGCAACGAGGAACTGTGCATGCTTAAGGTAAGCCCCTCCGGAGAGCTGAGAACCCACTCAAGGTATCCAGACCACCCCTGGAAGGACGTGGGTGGGAGGTAGCCCGAGGAATGCTTCCAGGAGAGTTCCTTGGTAAACTTGATCCACTCGGGAAGCGCATTTCGGGAAGCAGGGCCAGTACCGCGGACAGCACCAGGACCCCGGCCCAGGGTGGGGGAGACAGCAGCACCACGGACAGCACCACCGGGAGCGAGCACTGCGCGCTCTGGGCGGAGGGGCGGGGATAGGCGGCCTCATCAGCTGATGCCTGACGTAGGCTGGATCCCCACTTTGAGAAGCAGGTCTGGAGGGGCGCGCCGGCGTTCCGCCCCAGAGCCGCGGCCCCAGACGGCGTGGGGCTGGGGCTGCGGCGATAGCAGGAGGCAGATCCCCAGAAAAACGGCCCCTGCCTGGCTTCCCTGCACGGGCTTGAGGCTGCAGCCCGCCGCCCGGAGGGGCGAGGAGGGAGCCGACGCGCAGCGCAAGTCCTGCTCAGACGCACCAGCACCCCTCCGGCACCCACAGGCTCCGGGGGCGCCAGCTGCCCCCCGACTCGGGAGATGCTCAGCTCTGGGTGACCAGACTGCTGTCCGTGCCGCGGGGAAAAGCCCCGGCAAGTGACGGCTTCGGAGGGCCCCGGCTGCGCTGCGAGACGCAGCCCAGCAGCCTCGTCTCAGCCACCCCGTCTCCCGCGTGTGCTCGCTGGCAGGAGGTTTCGGAAACAATCCCCAGAAACCCCGCCACCAGCCAGAGGTCGCAAACACCCCAGTGGCTCCGGGCACAGGGGCCACGACTGTCTTCCCGAACGCTCCTTCTGCACGCACCCCGGGCCGGTCTCCTGACCCAGCGATGGATTCACCTGTGAACCTAACCTATTTTTTTCTCTCCACCCCCGCCCCTTCGGAGACCAACCACAGCAGCCTTGACGCCGAAGACCCGCGCCCCAGCCCGCCCCTCCACTCTGTCTTCGGTGTGCTTGTTCTGACCTTGCTGGGCTTTCTGGTGGCTGCGACGTTCTCCTGGAACCTCCTGGTACTGGCGACCATCCTCCGTGTGCGCACCTTCCACCGGGTTCCGCACAACTTAGTGGCGTCCATGGCCATCTCGGACGTGCTCGTGGCGGCTCTGGTCATGCCGCTGAGCCTGGTGCATGAGTTGTCCGGCCGGCGCTGGCAGCTGGGTCGGCGGCTGTGCCAGCTGTGGATCGCGTGCGACGTGCTCTGCTGCACCGCCAGCATCTGGAATGTGACCGCCATCGCGCTGGACCGCTATTGGTCCGTCGCGCGTCACCTGGAATACACGCCCCGCGCCCGCAAGCGCATCTCCAATGTTATGATCGTGCTCACCTGGGCACTCTCCGCGGTGATCTCGCTGGCGCCGCTGCTCTTCGGCTGGGGGGAGACATACTCGGAGCGCAGCGAGGAGTGCCAGGTGAGCCGCGAGCCCTCCTACACCGTGTTCTCCACCGTGGGCGCCTTCTACCTGCCGCTCTGCGTGGTGCTCTTCGTGTACTGGAAGGTCTACAAGGCCGCCAAGCTCCGCGTGGGCTCCAGGAAGACCAACAGCGTGTCACCCTGGCCGGAGGCGGTGGAGGTGGGTGTTACAGAGATCCTTGAGAATACTTTACTTTCATTCGTTCAGGCTTTATCTCCAGCGCACGGACTCCAAAGTTTGTAGAAAGTGAGCTTTTTCGTTTTTTGGCGGGGGAGGGGAGGGGAGAAGGGGGGGAGGACAGATGGTAACATGACTTGGCAGAAAGACTGCTCAACATCAGGCAGAGCGGATTAATGTTTTAGGCCAGTCTGCTTTTTTCTTTGCAAATCAAAGCAACTAATCTTGCAAAAACAAAGTATCTCCTGGCTTACCACCTGCTGTTCTGCAGTGTCCTTATGAGGCATTCACCCATTTCGGAGCCTGCTTTTGTTAGACACTTCCACTGCCTCTGTGTTGCCTTCTGGGTCTGTTTCCAGCCCCATCGGGCCTTTTGTGGGCAGCAGAGGGTCACTTGTCCGCCTTCCCAAACAAGCGACAGGAGGAAATTAAAAATCTAAGGCAGACAATTCCCCAGGCCTTTACAAGTAGCCTTTTCTGTGAGACAGTAGCTACGCAACAGCGAAGTCTCTTATCCTGTCCTCTTTCCACCATGCTTTCCTGTTTGGTTGTTAACCCTTACTAATCCAGCCCTGTGACTGCAGATTCAGGAAATGCACGACTGAATGCACCGGGTGTGAAGACAGCTCTCCCCACCCCAGCTCTCACTGCCAAGGCCTTCCCTTGAGCCCAATTCATGTATTTAAGTTAGGTCAGAAGTCTACACAGCCTCAGTTTCTGTTCTTGGCTCTGGAAAAACATAAATTCTATTAAGCATTTTAAACCCACACTGTGTATGGGCTTGGTGCAGGGAGTGAAGAATGATAAAGACATCATCTCTCCCAGGAAGAGCTCCCTCTAGTGAGGGCGATAGACACTCCGGTGAGTGCTGTGATACCGTTGTGTTTGGGGATCAGTAGCTAATTCCAGCAATAACCAGTCAATCAAGCTCAGAGGGATCAGAGGTGTAGGTAAGGGAGAAGAAAGTGCGTCCTTCTAGAAGCGGGAAAAGGGGGTCAGAGGCTACCTGTCCTTTTATCCAGAACAATGGCCTCAAGCAGGGGGTGATTTATCCCCTCCATGGGCCATTTGGAATGTCTGGAGACATTAAGATTTGGGGGGAAAACATTGTATAATGCACCAGGCAGGCTCCCCCAACAAAAAATTATTCAGAGCAAAATGACAGCAGTGCTAGATTTGGGAAAACCCTGTGCTATTAGATTTCGGAACGGAACGAGGAGTGCCGATGGGGCACCAAACTGCCCGGGGCTTCCACACGCATGACGACCCACCCCAACTCCAGGCCAGGAACAAGAGCACTGGCCACCTTCAAGGGCCCTCCTCCCACAGACCCTCTTCTGCCAGGATGCTTATCCAGGCCAATGGTTTACAACAAATACCAGACATGGGGTGACAAGGAAAAGCAGTCACAGTTCTGTCTTATGAAATTTACTGCAAAGTGATGCAGCCTTTCACTGCTCTGCTCTGGAGAGAACATTAGCAAAACATTTTTACATTGTTCTGCTTTTATATGTATTTTTTGCACCATTTTATTTTCTCTCTCTCTCTCTCTCTGCCACATAACTTAAGAAAATAGGGCCGTTGGTTTGCAAGACCTTCAAATGGTCCAGGGCTCCACTGTTACTGGGAAGGGTGAATGACAAACCAGGTCTCCTGCTTTGTCCCTGGTAGCAGGTGCCAAATTTTCCATATAGAGTCCTACCCCCAACTGGCTGTGTTACCTAGGGAAACACACTTTTTCCTTGCTTCTTTGTCTGCTAAGTTTTCTTCAAATACCTACTGAGAGCCTAACCTCTGTCAGACACTGGGCTGGGAGCGGGCCACAGGAGAGACAGGCCTTGCCCTTGACAAAGCACGTCATCATGCACCACTACTAAATGTCTGGCATAAAAAGATCATGCTGGATTTACTGCTGACTAGTCTGTGGCAGAGCTCTGCTGGCCAGCCACAGTGTCTAATCTTAAATGGCATTTTTGGGAAGCAATGGAGATCTAGGGGATGTTGGGAGGGGTGACTTCATCTGCCTGAATCTTTCTCTATTTTTTTATTTTACTTAAATCCAACTCATTAACAGAGAGTGTATTATTAGTTTCAGAGGTAGAGGTCAGTGACTCATCAGTTGCATGTAACACCCCGTGCTCAGTGCACCACGTGCCCCCTTCATGCCGCCGCCCAGTGACCCCGCCCCCACCTGCCTCTCCTCCAGCAAGCCTCTGTTTGTCCCCTAGAGTTCAGAATCTTTTATGATTTGTCTCCCTCTCTGATTTCGTCTTATTTCATCTTTTCCTCCCTTCCGCTATGATCCTTTGCTTTGTTTCTTAAATTCCACATGTGAGGGAAATTGCGTGATAATTGTCTTTCTCTGATTGACTTATTTCACTTAACATAACATCCTCTACTTTCAGCCACATCATTGCAAATGGTTAAGATTTAATTTTTTGATAGCTGAGTAATATTCCATTGTTTATTTTTTGATATTTCTTTAAGGTAAATTTTAATTTTTTAATTTTATTTTTTTTCAGTGTTCCAAGATATCCCATTGTTTATACATACCACATTTTCTTTATCCATTCATTTGTCAATGGACATCTGGACTCTTTCCATAGTTTGGCTCTTGTGGACGTTGCTGCTATAAACATTGGGGTGCAGGTGCTCCTTTGAATCACTACGTTTGTACCCTTTGAGTAAATACCTAATAGTGCAATTGCTGGGCCATAGGGTAGCTCTATTTTCAACTTTTTGAGGAACCTCCATATTGTTTTCCAGAGTGGCTGCACCAGCTTGCATTCCCACCAACACTGTAGGAGGGTTCCCCTTTCTCCACATCCTCACCGACACCTGCTATTTCCTGACTTGTTAATTTTAGCCATTCTGACTGGAGTAAGGTAGTATCTCATTGTGGCTTTTATTTGTATTTCCCTGATGCTGAGTGATGTTGAGCATTTTTTCATGTGTCTGTTGGCCATCTGGATGTCTTCTTTGGAGAAATGTCTGTTCATGTGGTCTGCCCATTATTGACTGGATTTTGTTTGTTTGTTTGTTTGTTTTTTGGGTGTTGAGTTCTTTATAGATTTTGGATACTAGCTTTTTATCTGATAAGACATTTGCAAATATCTTCTCCCATTCTGTAGGTTGTCTTTTAGTTTGTTGACTGTTTCCTTAGCTGTGCAAAGCTTTTTATTTTGATGAAGTCCCAATAGTTCATCTTTACTTTTGTTTCTCTTGCCTTTGGACGTGTCTGGCAAGAAGCTGTGATGGCCAAGGTCCTAGAGGTTGCTGCCTGTGTTCTCCTTTGGGATTCTGATGGATTCCTGTCTCACATTTGGGTCTTTCATTCATTTTGAGTTTATTTTTGTGTATGGTGTAAGAAAATGGTCCAGTTTTGTCCTCCTGCATGTGGCTGTCCAATTTTCCCAACACCATTTGTTGAAGAAACTGTATTTTTTCCATTGGACATTCTTTCCTGCTTTGTTGAAGATTAGTTGACTATAGAGTTGAGGGTCCATTTCTGGGTTCTCTATTCTGTTCCACTGATCTATGTGTCTTTGTGCCAGTACCATCCTGTCTTGGTGACCACAGCTTTGTAACATAGCTTCAGTCTGGAATTGTGATGCCTCCTGTTTTGGTTTTCTTTTACAGCATTCTTTTTTTTTTTTTTTTCTACTTAAGGTCTTCTGGTTCCATACAAATTTTAAGATTATTTGTTTCAGCTCTCTGAGAAATGTTGATGGTATTTTGATAGGGATTGTATTGAATGTATAGGTTGCTCTGGGTAGCACAGACATTTTAACAATATTTGTTTTTCTAATCCATGAGCATGGAATGTTTTCCCATTTCTTTGTGTCTTCCTCAATTTCTCTCGTGAGTACCTTATAGTTTTCTGAGTATAGATTATCTCCCTCTTTGGTTAGGATTATTCCTAGGTATCTTATAGTTTTGTGTGCAATTGTTAATGGGATTGACTCCTTAATTTCTCTTTCTTCTGTCTCATTGTTTGCGTATAGAAATGCAACTGAATTCTATGCATTGATTTTATATCCTGTGACTTGGCTGAATTGCTGTGTGAGTTCTAGCAGATTTGGAGTCTTTTTTGGGTTTTCAACAAGAGGATAATGTCATCTGTGAAGAGTGAGAGTTGGAGGACTTCTTTCACAATTTGGACACCTTTTATTTCTTTCTGTTGTCTGATTGCTGAGGCTGGGACTTCCAGAACTATGTTGAATAGCAGTGGTGAGAGTGGACATCCCTGGTCATGTTTCTGACCTTAGGGGAAAAGCTGTCAGTTTTTCCCCTGTGGGTTTTTCATATATGGCTTTTATGATATTGAGGTATGTTCCCTCTACCCCAACACTGCAGAGCTTTAATCAACAAAGGATGCTGCATTTTGCCAAATGCTTTTTCTGCATCTATTGAGAGGATCATATGGTTCTTATCCTTTCTTTTATTAAGGTGGTGTATCACGTTGATTGATTTGCAGATGTTGAACCACCCCTGGATCCCAGGAATAAATCCCACTTGGTTGTGGTGAATAATCCTTCTAATGTACAGTTGGATCCTATTAGCTAATATCTTGGTGAGAATTTTTGCATCCATGCTCATCAGGGATATTTTTCTGTACTTCTTTTTGGTGGGGTCTTTGTCTAGTTTTGGGATCAAGGTAATGTCAGCCTCACAGAATGAGTTTAGTTCCATTTCTATTTTTTGGAACAGTTCCAGAAGAATAGGTATTAATTCTTCAAATGTCTAGTAGAATTTCCCCTGGGAAGCCATCTAGCCCTGGACCTCTTTTTTGTTGGGAGATTTTCGATTACTGACTCAATTTCTTTGTTGGTTATGGGTCTGTTCAGCTTTCTATTTCTTCCTGTTTCAGTTTTGGTAGTTTATACATTTCTGGGAACTTATGCATTTCTTCCACCTTGCCTAATCTGCTGGCATATAATTGCTCATAACATTCTCTTATAATCGTTTGCATTTCTTTGATGTTGGTTGTGATTTCTCCTCTTTCATTCATAATTTTGTTTATTTGGGTCCTTTCTCTTTTCTTTCTGATAAGTCTGGCCAGGGGTTAAAAGACGGGCTTCTGAGGGATGCCTGGGCGTCTCCGTTGGTTAAGTAGAAGACTTGGTTTTGGCACAGGTCATGATCTCTTGGTTATGGGACTGAGCCCCAGGTTGTGCTCTGCCCCCAGTACAGGGTCTGCTTTGGGTTCCTTCTCCCTCCTCTCCACCCCTTCCTGTTCATGCTCTCTCTCAAAAAAACAAACTAAATTTAAAAGAGAAAGGCCTCTGAAATTGCTTTATATAATGCATTTTATATTTTTAGGTTTTAAATTTTCACAGCTGGATCAGATAGCCCCTCCCATTTCTATCCTTCTACTTGTAAGCATCTGCTTTTCCCCTTCTGAGGGGACTCCAGCGAACATCACTCTCTGGGTCAGATTTGTAGTCCAGGACAATAAAAGCTTCCTTCAATACTCTCATGAAACTCTAAGTTCTATAATAATTTTTATGTTTACTTTATCTCTGAAGTTTAGGAAAAATCTAAGTTATAACTGTTAACTGAACTGCAGGCCAGGGTTTTAACTGAAAATCTATAGGTTTGACATCTTACCTGGCACTTCTACTGTGTGACTTTGTTTTTTTCTGTGACACCCCTAAAGACAGGGCATTTAGGAGTTCGGGTCAAGCTAAACAGAAACATGCAAGACCTAGGTCTGCAAGGCAGGTGTGTTTGGGGATGTTACAAAACCTTTGAGACTATTTTAGAGTTAGAATTTTGCTTAAGACCTTAACATCCCAATTAAAGAAGCTGTTAACTGTTTGGTATTTCTCTCTCCTCTAAAATGATTTAATTTATTAATTTTGGTTTGGCCAGAATTTCCTTATGAAGATTTTAAAAAGGCATAGAGGGCACGGATTGCATGAAGCACTGGGTGTGGTGCAAAAATAATGAATACTGTTATGCTGAAAATAAATAAAAAAAAAAGGCATTTGTCAAGAAAAGGACAAGAGTTAGGATTATAGGGCAATTTAAAATAGGAAGTCAAAGTTCTTAAAGGAGAAGTTCAAGACCTTGGCTTCGACAAACCATGACAGACAAGAAAGAACCTCCAAGAGCCATATGAATAATGTCTCAGGATCCCTGACCAGAGGCTGACAAGGCACCACACAATCACCAGCCCAACACTTACTGAGCTGGAATACGAGTGAAACAAAGTGACATTCTTTCACAAACTGAGGAGACCCAAAGCCAAGTTTGATTCATTGCTTTCCACAAATTGGTCTTAGGTCTAATAGTCCTCAAACCACTACCCTTGGCTCTGACTTGGAATGGATTATCAAAGCAATGCCTTATAGAATAATCCTTTATACACTCAACTGAAAGAAAGGCTCTCCAGGAGAAAACATTTAAAAATTACCAATGAAACAAAGACTTTGCATGTATGGACAAAAAACAGCAAAAGCAAAGCAAGTAGCAGGAGAATAAGTACATTAAGGGCATAAAAAATACTTGCTAAATGGTACACCTCCAGGACGAGCGATCTAATGGGCTTATGCAAGGATCTAATTCAATTACCAAATGGTATACATCTCAATGAAAGGTCTAGTTACTTGATACAAAAACCTAAGCCTGAAGACCTTGAGGGAAGGCACTTTTGGTTACAAGTCCTAGGATAACGAAATGCAGAGAACAAGAAGAGCCAGTGAGACTGGCACCCTGAGGGCAACTGGACTTTGGGGCCCAGAAAATACACCTGTGGTCCAAGCATCCTGGGAGCATCTTCAAAATGGCACACTCTAGAGTTGTCTAAGGGTGATACAAGCACTGCACAGAATCTGAGATGGAAACACAAGCCGAACCTGCTGCTTACCACAGTAAGACAGAGCCCCATATGTCAGGTACTGTCTCTAGAGCAGGGCAGAATGCCAGCCATCTCTGGGCCTGGGGACAGCACAGAGTTCAGGAACTGGAGGGCGGTCGATGGATATCACCTTCAAGTAGGGTTACTCGGTGACACTGCTGTTGATTGGCAATCAGAGGAGCGTTTATTGGGGTGAGTCCTACCCTAGTTGGCATGGGTTAGGGTAGGACTCAACCATGGATTGGTTGGTTTGCAGGTTTGTATTCACAGAGCTATATGGTCCCTGATCAGCCAGAGATATTTAAACACATGGCAGGACTCCTTGTGACCATAGCTACAGAAGAATCCGTCTTTTCCTAAGTTAGTTGGGAAGTTTGAGGAACGTTTACACTCTTCCCCTTGTGGAGCCGTCACTCAACATGCAAGACCATTTCTCGTGTGAGCATCCTGCCTCATCTGCCCATCCTCCATTCTCACAATGGTCTGGTCTAACTTGCAAATCACCCAAAACAACACTTTTGAGGTAAGGGTCTTCATCCCTGAGCTCCATACCCATTACGGATGGTAATCTATCGATTATTTGTGATATTAATAGGAAAGTGCAGCCAAATGGTAGAGGAAATTAAGGAAACACATTAGATTTATGATTAACTGGTGAATTATGATTTAGCACACAACCATTTTGGAAAGATGAGAAGTCTAACATGTAAGCCCATGACCCCCAAAGAACACATATATGTGGAGAGATTAGGCTAATTGTTCACTTAGAGAAATTTCATAAGCGAAGTGATGGGCATTGAGGGCATGTGCTGTGATGAGCACTGGGTGTTACAGCAGCTGGGGAGCTGCTGAACACTAAAAATTAACAAATAAACTATAACAGTGTTATAAAGATAATTAGGAAAAGCCTAATTTGGCTTGAATGTTCACTTTCTTTTACCCTACTACTTCTTTTTCTGTGAATCTACTAATGAGCATGTTGAGTATTTGGTAGAGTAATTCATAGAATTCAACTCTCCAGACTCGGTTAGGTGCCTGGTTGCTATCATTGATTAACAAGGAGCAACGATCTAAGGAGTCCCCGAGTCAGAAAGCCACAGGTGAGCCACCAAGAGACATGAGACAACTAGAAACCTAAAACCTCCCAGACAACAAAGATCCTCCTCCTAGCAGGGCCTCTGCTACCCCAGAAGCACCACTTTGAATCACTGACCCTCTTTCTTCTGACCAGTGAGTTGGTATTGAATGCCACACCAGGAGAAGTGTCAGTGCTGATCAACATTTCACACTGAGGTCCTAGAAAATGTGCTTTTCCGAGACACATGGAGTTCTAGGACTCACCGATAAACAATTCCTGACTCCAAGCAAACCATAAAAAGAAAGTAATTAGAAAAAAATATTTAAATTGAGTTTAGACTAGAACACTAAGGGGTTCTCATAGAACACGGCAAGAATTGTTGAAACATGACACTTGAATCTTTGTTGGAAGGACCCGTGGATGTGGGCCCCCACCCTGCTGTACTAGTAACTCCGTGAGAAAGGAGCATGAATCTAACACCTGTGAAGCGACATTCTGCTGGGACACCCTATTGACGTGGGAGAAATCGTCCTGAAGACAAACTCAGAAATACAATACCTGGAACCTGTTTGAGAACACACTTCACTCACCAGGAGAACCGTGACATGGAGGAAAACCCGTGCAGGTCCAATGAATGTATGTTCTATTTGGGAATAGCTCTTCCTCTGTAAGAGCCTGTAATAGGCTGTACCAGAAGAACACGAGGTTTTATAGTATAATTGCCAAATAGTCTTTGAATCAGGGCTGCATGTAAGGCACTTAACCTCCCTTTACAAGGACCATGACTGAAGCCATGGGCTTCCATGAAACTGTCTTATAATACGTAGGCTCCCTTTCCTGAGACTTATTTTTATAGAAATACTCAAATTCTACACTTAAATGTAAGTCATACACCTGGACGAGCAACCACTGTGGTCGCACCCCTCAGATGAACAATGAGCTACATCCTGACATGGCAGCCCTTTTGCATATAGGACAGGATCTGAGTGTAGGGATGGGCAGGATCTCAAGAGAGGCAGATACTCTGAGTGTCAATCACTGGGAAAGAAGATGGCTCTCCAGAATGGAAACCTTGCAACCTCTTCCGTTATGCAACAGGAAACTCCTGCAAATTGAATGTGCAACTCTGGGGGTCTATCTGAGCCTTACAGAAGGTTGGCTTTACGTTGGTAGTTTTGTTGTGGAGCTCATTCTGTCTTGTAATGGAAAGTTGAGTATATAAAGGACTGCATGTGGGCTTCTGGAGTCAGTCTGCAAAAGCTAACGACCACAGGGAAGGCAGACATGGAGTCGTGGTGGGAGGGGCTGGTCGGGTCCCAAGAGTGCGCCATCTCTCAAAAGCCAGGATATCCGGCTGTGTGTTGCTGTGTTTATTTCTACTTTAACAAAAGTCTAGTTTTAGAGTTCTGCCTTCATATCAGCTGTGCTATAGAGAATTAAGGGGTGGGTGCAAGGGAGTCACAACCCTGAGTGGCCAGGGTCACCACCAAAAATGTGCTGGGAGGGAGCAGAATTGGGGGCGGGGCGGGGTTGAACGGTCAGGATCAGAATTCCCCTTCAGTTGCCATCTTTGGAAAATGGGGGGAAATGTCTTCCCTGATGCCATTTTAGGATTGAGTTTTATTAAAAATTTGGTGGGTTTCCCTGTTTTATGCTGGAAAATGAAACTATACATTGTGTTTGCATTTCCGTAAATGAATTCGCTACAACGCACTACCAGATACGTGCCAATGATCTGAGAAAGCTTCCCATCGAGCCAACTCGGGGTGAGATGATTGGGATGCAGAAACAGAGACTTTCCCTTCTCGCCTCGTGTCTGTTGTGAGGGGTGCAGCATGGGGCACTGTTTGTTCCAATATTGACGATCTTTTCAATTGTGCAGGAAGCAGTGTTTCGTTAGTCAAGGAAATGACAGGAAGGCTATCGTACAAACTTAATAATTCATATATCAACTAATATCGCTTTAACCATAGTATTCCTACGTACGCCTGATATTTTATATGACAGACAAGCCGATATCTTTTGACTCCAATTTATGGATGTAGTCTTGAACCTGGTAGGTGGTTTAGGTTGGCGAGAATGACCTTCCGACTTGGCCCTTGACCGGAAAGTTTGTGTGCTGCCTGAGAGAGAGCTGGGGAATTCTCCTTTCCAAACGCACTGGGGTCACAGAATGCTGGTGTTGGGAAGAATAAAATCTAATATCCATGCGGTCTCACCTACCAGCGAATGCTTGATTGGCCCAGAAAGCCTGCCTGGGCCGGTTAGCTTTGCTAGTTTAGTAAATCTACCCACTGTGATTTCTCCGTATTTAGGCTGTCTTTTTGTCAGATATTCCTTATTTCAATTCCCTAAAGATGGAAGTAGAAGGACTGGAACGGAGGGAAGAGCCCCTTTCCCAGAAATCCCACGTCTCTGGAGAAGGGACTGGAATGGGGACAGCCCAGTTCTGTGGAAACCTGCCCACAGGGGACCTGGGAGCACCCCCTGGGGAGAGCCTAAGCGTCTGGAGTCTGTTTTCCAAGAACGTTGGGGAAAGGCAAGGACACAGAATAAGCCCCGAAGGAGATCCTGGTGAGTGAACTGTCCCCAACAGTCATAGGAAGCTGACCTCAGAAGAAATTCTAGAAAATTCCTTCAGGGAGGACTCACATGAGCACAGAAAGCTGTTAAAATTTCAGGAAATCAGGCTTTTATTGCCCAAGGGGTTGGTAAGGATTGAGCGCGCTTTTGATTACTCACGGACCTTTGTCAGTAAGTTCTGTCCTGCATGACCGATCTATTTCTGTTTTCCCTGCTGACTAAACAGCAACAGGGAATTCATCTTCGCCACGTTTGTTAGAGACGCTCCCAGCTCCTTCCATGTCTAAGACGTAAGCACGCGCCGCAGTCCCATGCCCTGTTTCCACAGCTGAGGGTGGGCTCCACAGGCGGCCAGTTTCCCGCACCCGACCGTCAAGGACTTCCTTTTCCGAGGGATGGGCAGGAGCCCAGCATCAGTGTCCGGTTCAGCTCGCACAGGCCTGACGGGCCCGAGGAGCCCTTCATGGAGCTTCTGCTGATCTTTTCTAGGCGAAGACCCCTGCGCCGCAGCCCCAGATGGTGTTCACCGTGCGCCACACCACTGTCACCTTCCAGACAGAAGGGGACACGTGGAGGGAACAGAAGGAGCAGAGAGCTGCCCTGATGGTGGGCATCCTCATCGGGGTGTTCGCGCTCTGCTGGCTGCCCTTCTTCACCACGGAGCTCATTGGCCCTCTCTGCGCCTACGACATCCCCGCCGTCTGGAAGAGCATCTTCCTTTGGCTCGGCTACTCCAACTCCTTCTTCAACCCGCTCATCTACACAGCGTTCAACAAGAACTATAACAGCGCCTTCAAGAACTTCTTTTGTAGGCAACACTGAGCGGGAGGCCTGGGGAGGAGGGACAAGATCCTCGAACTCAGTGAGATTTCCAGCTCCATCTGCTTCCCCGTCCCTACCATGGACCCCTTCCACATGGAAGAGGCACGTCCTCCAGGCTCTCCGGGGTCATCTTCAGAACTAGCCCTCACTTCCCCACTCCGAGGTAGGAATGTGGGTCTTCACAGGCAGCTTGGGTGCCCTTTTTTTTTCTTTTACAATTTTTTTTTAAAAGATTTTATTTATCTGACAGAGAGATCACAAGTGGGCAGAGAGACAGGCAGAGAGAGAGGAGGAAGCAGGCTCCCCGCTGAGCAGCGAGCCTGATGTGGGGCTCCATCCCAGGACCCTGAGATCATGACCTGAGCCACCAAGATGCCCCTGGGTGACCTTCTTGATCTAACTTAATCTGTTATTGTTCACTCTGCACCTAACAGCCACAGACTTTGCCCACAAAATGCCCTCCCCCTCCCCCCAGTCCACTCCAGCCTGGCCGTCGTCCTGGCTCCAGAGCAGTCATACAAGGTAAACGAGAGGAAGGAAATCAAGCAACGTGGCTAGAAAATGATGGAGAAGAAGTCAGAACGGGGACACCAGAGGGGCAGGAAACCAGAATTCCCAGTTTTCTGGTAGAGTCCCTAACTTGAAATTTCGTTCTATGGTCCTGGTAAGTATACCCTAGTACTTACTGTGTACGTCCCAGTGTTTGGCTACAAGATATTGTCTCTAACCCTATTGAAGTGCATAGCCACAGCACAGCAGCTGTGAATATTGGCTTTAAGACTTTGTGGCAACCACACACGTGTGCTCTGTGCACATGCGTACACACACACACACACACACACACACACACATACACACAGCTATGGAGGAGGTCAAGGTTCCGCTTGGCTAGTTTATTCTAAAATTCAACCCGTCAACTTGGAAAGGAACTAAAAATCAAACACCTCTTTCCATTCTGAAGCAACTGTACAATCCGCTGGTTTTGTAGAATCTGTCAAATGTGCTTATTTTCTATGGGTTTTATTTGTATGGAATTTATTCGGATGTTGCAGGACAAAGACCTCTATCCTTGGATCCTGGGCGTCCAGGAAGCGTCATGACGTGAGTGGCCGACCTCAGCACAGCTTCACAACCGAGGACTGTGAAGGCACGCTCACCAAACACGTCAATTTACAGGGACAGTTGGTTAATTTGCTGTCTTTTTATTGGTGTGCGAATCCCACTAGCAACTAGTGAGAAAGGCAGAAGCACAATAAAATGTGGCCTCAGTCCCTTACAAAACGACACCTTTCTCTAAATGAGTCAACAACTAGATGATGATACAGCAGTTATAGGATCAGAGAAAACCCAGGCCGTCAGTCAAGACTTTGAAAAGGTCTCGACAATAAAACTGACTGTGGTCCGCTACGTCCCTGATTCTTGGAATGCATGAATTTAAAATTATGTATGATAATCACCTTTGAATTATTATAATAAATATATGTCTGCTTTTGTTTATCATAAATTATATCAATTGAGATTTCAAAAAATAGTCTACGGCCATACCAGCCTGAACGCGCCCCATCTCGTCTGATCTCGGAAGCTAAGCAGGGTCGGGCCTGGTTACTACTTGGATGGGAGATTTCAAAAATAGGAAATTTGTGTTCGTTTGTATGCTTGGTTGGAAGCTTAGTCTTGCCTTTACTGCAAAGTCTTTCTCCAAGAATGTGAGTGAAGGAGAAAGTGTTGTACATCTTTTGTGAGGTTGTGACTGACATCGCTAAGTACAGACCTCAGGTCTAGAAGAATTTACTCAGAAACATTCTCAGATTTCTTTGTCCTTCTGCATTTATCAGTTCAAGTACCAAACCCATAAATATCTCAAAATACAGAGTGTTGAGTTACCTCCCCTGCTACTACCTGCAACGACAGAGTCCCATTCGACGCGGGTGCGGTGATAAAGAAGAGCTTCCAGAATTTCGCTAGCACCCGCAGCAGACGGAGTCACGCACAGACACTGCAGAGAACCTGGAGATGCGCCATCAGAACCAAGGGTAAACGGTTAACGTCTATTCTCTCTGAAAGTGCATGTGAAATTCTTTACTATATGCCATAATTTCAATGTTTGCCTTCTTCTCTTTAAAGAAAAGGGTTATTTCCTTTGAACTTTACAGTAAAGTGAGGCTTTCAGAAAACGTGCCACATCGGTCTGGTGGCTTTAGTAACTTCTGGACCGCCCCCCCCAACCAGGGTTCGGCACACCTTGTTGGAGAGATACGTTGTCGTAATAGCCATTTCAATCTCCTACCCAGTTATTACTATCTTGTGAGATGCGTTAGGCACGGGACTGTTCGTATGTATCTCACACTTCCCAGACGTCACTTAGTCACTTAAAATATTCCCGGTGCGGAACACTCTACAGACAGCACCCAGAGCTGGAAACGCCATCCACGAGAAGGACCAAATGGCAACAAAGGAATCATCTTGCTTCCATTTCAATCCCGAAGGCTGCCGACCACTAGGTAGGAAATATTACAAAATGCAAACGGTGGTCAAGGTAGGCGTGTCGGGGGCATTTCGTCCCCTGTGACTCCGCCGGCCGCCCAGCGCTGACCCGCAGTCTCACGCTCAGTTCTGTCTGTTCGCCAGGCTGGGGTCCTCGCCCTCCTGAGTGGCCCCTGAGTGATGGGGGCCAGGTCAGCTCCGAGGACCACATCCTTCGTGGGTGGCCCGCGTCTGGCCACCATGAGGTCACCCAGCCACACACCGGCGCTCTGTCCTGTCCTGCCCTTTGCATTCAGAGCTGCACACTCTTTCCTGACCCCTCTCGGGTGCAGAGACATTGTCTCTGGCCAACAGGTGTCTCTATCGACAGGACTGAAGAGCGTCCTGAGCCCCGACCAGACGGGCGCGTGCTGCGGGCGGCGGCTTTCCACAGGACAGTGTCTCCAGGCTCCACCGTCCAACTTCTCTGGGGGTGTCGTGGGCTGAGTCGTGTCCCCCCAGAATGCGTATGTGACGCCCTAACCCCCAGCCCTCCGGGTGTAACCGGATGTGGAGGCGATTAAGGGAATGTGAGGTCCGGAGGATGAGTCCTGATCCCTGGGACCGGTGTCCCTCGAAGACAGGAGGACACAGGCACACAGAGGGACAGCCCTGAGAGGACATGGGGAGAGGATGGCCTCCACATGCCAGGGAGTGGCCACAGGAGGGACCCGCCTGCTGGCACCATGACCCCGGCCACCCAGCCCCTGCAACGGAGAAAATGAATTTTGTTTGTTTAAATGGCTTGGTCTGCGGTACTTGCTTAATCAGCCCAGACACACTACTGCAGGATAGGGCTAGGGAGACGGTAGGACTAGGGACAGGGTTGGGGTTTGGGCTAGGGTTAGGGATAGAGATAGGGTAGAGATAGGATAGAAATAGGATAGAGATAAGGTTAGGGTTAGGGTTAGGGTTAGGAAGCTCTGGGAGATTCACCCGGTAACCCGACGCCCAGCACAGGAGACTCGGCTGCTGCAGCCCCGTCCCTGACTCCAGCCACAAATGCACAGCGCTGTCTGTCTGTCCGTCCGTCCGTCATTTGATTCTCCCCACGTGTCCCCAGCACCGCACTCTACTCGAGGCCTAGGGTCCGCTGTGCTGTCTGGCAGGTTCCCCAGCTTGCTCTCACGGTCCTTCACGGTCAGGGTCGTCCCAATTTTGTCAAACACTATCTTCCAGCTGCAGCCCTACTATCTGCATGCTGAGCTCCCGATAAAAAGTGGTTGGTACTTTAAACTAACAGTGCGTGAAATGAATCCGTATGGCCCTCAAGTGACTCAGGGAAGGTTGTCTTCTTTCTGACGCTGAGTCCTCCTGTCCGAGAGCAGGGACATCCTCGTTCGACTGTCACCCACTCATTCCTTCCCACTCCTTCGCCAGCCAGCCTAGGTTTGCCCCCGGCAGAGTCAGGGTCCTCACGCCCCCCGCGAGGCCATCCCTGGGACAGAGAGTTCCCGCTCCAGACACACCCACCCCACCACGCAGCCCGAAGCCAAGGTCCAGGGACCTACGAATGCAGCGAGGACCCCACACACCAGCCAGCTTCCCCCGCGTGATGGGAAGACACCGGATGCCCAATAATTTCACTAGAGAACATGCGCACTGTTGAGTTTCCTTTTGCTGCTGTAACAACCGGTACATATCTGATGGCTTGAAACCATGCAAGTTGATCATCTCACGGTCTGGGGGTCAGAAGTCCAACACAGCCTCCCTGGCTACAAATCATGCTGCCCATGGGGCTGTTTCCCTCTGGAGGCACCTGCTTTCCTGGGCTTGTCATCTCTCCTCCGGCTGCAAAGGTGGCAGCCTTCCTCCCTCTGACATTCCATGGCCACACGTCCCTGTGACTCACCTCTGTCCCCCGTCCCCGACTTCGAAGGATCCCTTGATCACACCAGGCCCAGACAGAATCAGGGATGATGCCCCTCCCTGCCGACAGAAGCCTTGTGAGCAGCCGCGGGTGCCGGTGTCCACACGAGGCCGCAGGTGTGAATGTGGATTGTGCACTACAGATCGAGGGGGCTCAGGTCGGTGGGGCCGTGGACAGGACACAAGCCCCTTCAAAGTCTGGACCTCTTACCGAGGGTGCTTCTGTCCGCGGCCCAGAAAACCTGCCCGAGATGGGTGGCTGAGTCCTGGGGCCACTTCCAAGAAATGCTTGGTGATGGCACCAACGCCACCACAGTCCTTTGCTCAAGCAGTTGGAATGTGGGGTCTTACATGCAGCTTCGTGGGCTGATAGGCTGGACTGAACTCCTTTAGAAGCTCACAGGGTCACTCCCGAAGAGGGGAAGCTGGTGCCGTGTATGCCAGCAGCTGTGCGGGAGGGCTCACTGCCCAGATCCCCCAAAATGGGCCACTGTGCAGCGGCTGTGCAAATCAGCCTTCCCTTGGGTCGTGACCTCTCTGCCTCGATGGGGCCCGGGACGCGGGGCCTGCGGTGGTCCGTCGGGGAGCACGGAGCCGAGGGAGGTGGGGACCTTGTCTTTGGGGTTGGTCGCGAGAGTCTTGAGAATCACGAGGAAGAAGACAGAGGCTGTGGTGCTCAGGGACAACCTCCCAGAAGGGCTGGACTGGGAGCGGGATCCAGGGCTTGACCGGTTTATACACACAGAAAGACGGAGGTCACGCTGTGTCACCGTGAAGTCTGCGGTCTGTGCTTCTAGGGGAGCCGAAGTGAAGCATATATTTAAGAGAAAGTCGTATCTGACCTACGGTCCGATACCCGCTTTTTCTTGAAGCCCAGGCAGGTATACCGTGCGAGGACCCTCCAGGCAGTGCCCTCCCCTCTGGCCAGCAGTTAGTCCTGGGACGGGTTTGGTGTGGCCCTTCTGCACGGAAGACCAACGGCCCGGGCGCGCAGGCTGCCGACTGAGCACGGGGACCCATGCATCAAGCCCTCACACTCCCCGGAGGCCTCTTGCCGGCAGGAACGAGGGACCGCTGGGGGCGGGGGCGGGCAGGGCCCCTCCTCCTTCTCCTCCTCCTCCCCTTCCCAGAGAGAGCGACACTGGGAAGCCTGCTGGTGTTGGCCTTAAGGCCTCGCAGACACGCAGACACGGATTTGCCCTCAGCTCCCCTCGGCCAAAATCCCCGTGGGGACCTGTCTGAGCCAGGAGCGCTCGGAAAGGTGCGCAAGTCCTCTCCGCACATCCAAAATGAAGCCGCTTTCCGACATCAAGTCTTGGAAGGGAGCGGCCGGCTGAACGGGCCCTTCTCCCTGGTGTGCGCCGCCCACGTTAGGAAATAATGAACATGTTTCATTCGCCACGTCCCGTCCTCGCGATGCCTCTGCTGTCGCGGCGGTGTTAAGTCTGCTCTGAAATCGTTATTTCCTTCTTTGGTCCTCGGAAGACTCGGAAGCAGCTTATTAGAAAACCAGACAAAACCATCATTGTGATAAAAGCTGTAGGCGCTTCGGAAGCCTCGGCAGAACGCCTCGGAGGACGATCGCGTTTCTGAAAGTGTAAACGGCGCTACCAGCGCACTTCCTTCCCAGTGCACATTCTGGGGAGCTGCTGTGGCCGTTCCGCAGAGAGTGGAGGAGACAGAGCTGGAGGCACTAAAATGCGGGTCCCCCCGAGGATCCCTCAGTCCGCACGGCCGTGGGGAGCACGGCATTGCCCCCGTGCACGCAGTGGGGCGCGGCTCTCAGACCGGCCGGTGCCCAGGGACCGGCGCTGGCTGCCCGGGGCTGCCCTGCGCGTTGCTCGCAGCGGCACGGAGGCCGCCTTCGGCCCTGGTGCGGGGAACACGAGCTGCCCCAGCTCCTCGCTGCTGCTGGAGACCAGCCTGTCCTCTTCTCTCCGGCCCCTTGCAGATCCGAGGGCGACAATCAGTACGTCGTCAAGTGGCTGTTTATGCTCAAAGCATAGGACCGTCGAACACATTCTCCGGGAATGGGGGGCGTAGCTGCTGGCCGAGGTCCCCACAAGAGCGGACGCCGTGGCTGACGGATCTGGTGTGTGAACCGGTGGTCCCGCGCGGAGGCTGAAGGAGCAACAGGACCCCCAGCCGAGCGATCCCTGTGTCAACCATCACGGGCTCGCCCTCTCTGATCCTGTCACATCTGTACGTGGGTTTTTTAAAACAAGATAAACGGACTTATAAAAAATGTTTAGAAAAGCCCCACTTAATCTCTGGTATTGCAACAGCAAATTGAAAGCTCCTTTCTGTAGTGATCACGGAGCTGCTTTCAGGGAAGGACGAACTCCGGGTTCCCCAAGCGCACCCCTTGGTCCGTCCCATCTGTACCCCTACCCTCCAGCCGCCGTGACTTCTGCGACCCGCCCACCAAACTCCTACGCCGAAGGGCTGCCCGCCGTGGGAGAGCGTTTGGAGACGGCGCCTCCGGGAGGGGCTCAGGGTTGGGCGAGGTGATGAGGGTGGACCCCCCGATGCCACTGGCGTCCCTGCAAGAAGAGACGCCGAGGACTTGTTCGCGCTCCCCGTGCACCCTCGGGGCTCGGGCAAGCACACAGTGGGAGGCCGGCCACTTGCACGCGCGGCCACCGCAGCTGGAACCTTGATCTTGGACTTCCAGCTTCAGAACGGCGAGAGGGTCACTGCCTGTCATACAAGCTCCGAGTCTGAGCCGTTTTCCCAGCCTGAGCTCATACAGCCAGGGTTAACTTACTCAAAATTGAAATTCTGGTGTAACTGGTAGACTTTTTTGAAGGATACGTTCATGTGCCTTCTTCTCATGCATCTCCAGGCAAACAGACCGCTCCCAGGTCAGCAAGGGTGTCCATCTGCCAGGACTGGAGGGTAAGCCCGTCAGGAGACACTGGATTGGTCCGCTCAGCTTCAAACAGCCGCTTTGAAAAGACAATGAGAAAGGAGTGTTTTCCACATTCCTCTAATGCCTTTTTGAGTGTTAGAATTAGAAACAAAACCACTGGGGGGGATGTGTGTGCGCACACATGCGTGTGGGGGCTCGTATGGAGAAAGAGGAAGATTTTAAGGAATTGGTTCATGTGATGATGGGAGCCTGCAAATTCAAAATCTGTAGAGGCAGCCAGCAGGCAGGAAAGAGTGCACGTTGCAGTTGGAGCTTAAGGCCACCTGCTGGCGGGAGTCCTCGTTCCTTGGGGGACGGCAGTCGTTTACGAAGGCCATCCACTGATTAGACGAGGCCCACCTGCATCCTGGAGGTTAGTCTGCTTTGCTCAAAGTCCACTGACAGATGTATCAACCACATTTTAAAGATAGCTTCACACCTAGAGTATTGTTTGACTAAGTATCTGGGTACCATGGCCCAGTTGACTCATAAAATTCCCTATTACGGAGGTTAACTCTCCTGCATTCAGGACCTGACTTCCCACCGGGAGGACAAGGGGGTTTCCTGGCTTCGTTTCCAGGTGGACACATCCCTTCTTCCCAGGTACAGAGCAGACCTTTCCATGTGTGCATTCGGTCCGTCTTTCATCTCAGCAAGACGACCCTGAACTAAGTTCTAAAAAGTCTAGTCCATTGTTTTGTTTTTCTAGTGGCTCCATTTTTTGCACGTTGAACTTCCTTGTGACTTTCAGGAATCTCTGATGGATCTTCTCTTTCCCCTCGGCACCTCCTGCCTCCGTCACGCTCCTCCTCGTGCTTCGGGCTCTTGCTTCCGTCCGCTGCTCACGTTCACGACCCAGTTGTCATTTCTGAACCGATTCTGTCTTCTTCTCTTCCCCGAGATCGAGGAGCCCCCACGGCACGCCTTCACAGCTCTGATTCTCTTCTGAGTTTCTGAGTTGGAGCTTTGATTCATGACAATCTTCTTTTCTTGTTGAATGATACATAACTTACATTAGACTGTCGTGGTTCTCATCTGCCTTTGTTAAACGTCTACACATGAGAAACATCTGAATAGAAAACTGAGCTTAAATCCAAGTAAGCGGCTCAAAAAAGTTACACATCACTAATGATTGTAACAAATACATTATGAAAGCAACTATCTTTTCTTTTTAAAGATCTTATTTATTTATTTGACAGACAGAGATCACAAGCAGGCAGAGAGGCAGGCAGAGAGAGGGAGAAGCAGGCTCCCCGCTGAGCAGAGAGCCCCATGTGGGGCTCGATCCCAGGACCCTGGGATCATGACCTGAGCCTAAGGCAGAGGCTTAACCCACTGAGTCCCCCAGGTGCCCCAACAATCAATCTTTCAATTAAGAAAAAAATCAGCAAGTCTAAGAATTCACACAAGGGCCAAAATGAGCCGCCTCCGGTGCTAGAATGGCTAGGAGCACCCTCATTCCCAGCTGGTGGGAGTGAAAATTGCCCAATATTTTTGCAGTTCATTCCTCTCTATGTAACAGAAGCTTTGATCATGCGCAGAGCAGAGAAGCTTCCACGTGCTCTTCCTGCCCCACATTAGGGATGGGCCCCCCGGAGCTCAGAAAAGCAGCTCTCTATTTAGAAAATCATTTTTGAGAAGGTGACAGTTGTGTTATATGATGTGGAGAAAAAAGACAAAAGAAAAAAATGTTATCCCCTTACAGCTTTCAGCCCATTGGCAAGTCCTTGGGACAGGCAGAGTGACCGTCCTCCAGGAAGCCAACTGCCTCCAAATTAATACTTTGCTAGAGGCAAAAGGCAACCTTAGCTTGACATTAGCCCGACCTCCAGGATCCTGTAAAAATCCCTTTAGAGGGTGCCTGGGTGGCTCAGTGGGTTGAAGCCTCTGCCTTCAGCTCAGGTCATGATCTCAGGGTCCTGGGATCGAGCCCCACATCGGGCTCTCTGCTCAGCAGGGAGCCTGCTTCCCCCTTGCCCTCTGCCTGCCTCTCTGCCTACTTGTGAGCTCTCTCTGTGTCAAATAAATAAAAATCCCTTTAGAAACTTCCTTTATCTCTGCACCCCTCTCATGCAATCATCCTCCAGGCACGTGGGCACCGGCACACATCCGAAGGGTCTCACGACTTTGGTTTTACTGGACAGCAGTAAATGACCCTTTCCTAACAACAGGTAGCCCCTTGGGCCCTCAAAACCTCGCTTCCAACTTCCTTAGAGACTTACGCTGTCCCCAACCCCCTCCCAATTTGCACGTGTGTAATTGGCCACTGTTCACAACCCCAGTGCAGCTCTTTGTGCCGACGGGTCCTGTCCCATGCTCTAATAAGACCACGCTTTTTGCACCCAAGACGTCACAAGAATTCTCTCTTGACCATTTGCTCCCAGACCCCAACATTTCACATCATTACATACTTTGATCTTATTTCGCCTGGAATTATTGAAGTTATTTTGGGGGGGGGCCTTATTTATTTGTTTTTAATATTGCTGGGGGTAAAGAATGGATTTCACTCTGGGGTGGAGGTGGGACCTTTCCTTTGGGAAGAGTCTCTGGCTGTGCAATGAAAATCCTGTTCTCAAAATCAGCTTGATTTTATTAAGAATCAAAAGGGTCCTTGTCCAATGTCTGTAAAACAGCCCTCATGCCCTATGTCCTTTTTATTTCTAGACAAGTAGATTGTGATAAAAATTATTTCTCTCTCTTTTTTTTAAAAGATTTTACTTATTTATTTGACAGAGAGAGAGACAGCAGGGGAGGGAACAGAGCAGGGGGAGGGGCAGCAGGAGACGCAGGCTCCCCACCGAGCAGGGAGCCCGATGCGGGGCTCTATCGCAGGCCCCTGGGATCGTAACCTGAGCCGAAGGCAGATGCCCAACAACCGAGCCACCCAGGCATCCCCAAATTATTTCTCTTCAAGAGGCATTCCATCCTCTGCCCCTGAGGCCACCCACCTTACTCCAGAAGGAAGGGTTAGTCGAGGAATGTGTTCAGACCTGCTTCTCTGTGGCTCGACGTTGCTGCGATGCTGAACGTCATGGGCCGGACAGGAACCAGGTAGACTAGGTTTGTGGGGAGAAGGTGCGGGCGAGAAGGGCAGGAAGCACAACCCAGAGAGACCAGTGGTTCCTGAACTGAGCAACACGCCAGCTGCCCTGACCTGGGCTCATAGGTCCACGGCAGAGGTGGGCACACGGCACAGCCACTGGACCGCGGGCTGTAGGGGCGGGACCCGTGTTTCTGGGCCCGCTGATGGTTGGCCTCACTCGGTCACTGGACCCCGATGAGACAGCTGCCCGCTGAGCCCTGCGAATGTGGGCTCACACTCCCAACTCATTCAGGGCAGCAATGAGCACATCTCCCCGGGGTCTGCAGCCGGAGCGCGGCGTGGGCTGCCATCCGAGAGGCAGGCTTGGGGATGTGCTTTCTTTTCCAGATCCTGGCATGGCTGGGGGGCAGGTCATAGGTGTAAGCACCTCTGGGGAGACCCCCTGCCATGGCCTCGACCATGGCTCGTCCGGCAACCTCAGCCTGGTGACAGCCTTCACGGCCCTCTCCACACGGAAGCAGAGCCCCTCTGGGCCCCCCGCCTCCCCGCACACCCACACCTCGGTCCCGCCTGCCTGTTCCCCATCCACCCGCCGGCAGGTGGCCTTCTGCGAGCCAGCTCAGAGCAGACTGGAGGCAGGGGGTCCCGGGTCCCAGGACAGCTCCCCAGGGGTGGTCTGGGGGTGTGCAGGGGGCCAGACTCATGGAAGAAGCCAAGGTAGCCTCTTTGGAGATGGGAGCCCCTTCATGGGCAGAAATAGGGCCCGATGGCAGAGCGGCCGCCCTACTGCTTCGGAACCTGTAAGGTGCCGGGACTTGAAGCCGGAACAATAACAAACACGTAGTAAGAATAATAGTAACGCGCGTGTCCTTGTCTCCGCGGGGGTCTGGCCGCACGCACACAGAGGGAAGGTCGATATTGGAGCACTTCTGCCTCAGCCGTGTTTAATCAGCATGTATGTTCCACGGACATAGGGTCTGGTTTTGTGCTTTAATGATTCCTATAAGTCGCACGATGGCTTTCCTCGGCCTCCCTCTCAACGGTGTGTGGCACTTCACTCGTCACCCAAGCAGAACAGGCTCGTGCGCCTGATCGCCAGCAGGTGTTTTCTCTGTGACTGTCCTACAGGTCGTTCCCCCATCCCCCACGGATAGTCAGATTTTTCGAGTTTTTCAGCACCACCGAGGGAAGTGACGTTCTTGTGGGCGAGGAAGAGTCTTGTCTGCTTTTTCACACGCAAGGGAGGGCGTGCGATGGGTGCCACGTGGTGCTGCCGGAAGGAGACTCTGGGGTGGGGATGCGGGTGTGGGAGCCCCGGGGTCCCGAATCCCACCTTGCCGGGGAGCGAGGCAAGCAGGGCTGGACCGAGGGACGGGGGCCGCAAGGCAAGCGCCACAGAAGTTCGTCCAAAGTGGCCAAGCCCCAGAGCTGGCAGCTTTACAAAGGCACCACACTTCCCAGGGAGAGCATTTTCCATAGAGGCTACTGAACCGAGCCCGTGCTGGGCCACCGGGCGGGACTCGGGCTCACGCTTCTCCCTCCCGCCACCCCGACGCAGGACGGCGCCTTCTCCTCAGAGAACGGCCCGACTCTTCAGTTCCCGGGGCTGCCACTCCGGAGTTTTAATTGCTCCCTCAGGATTCAGCAGCCGCTCCCAGAAATGTCACTGCGTCCTGAACGGCCAAAGGGGTAACTGAGACTGTCAATTCACCCTCCAGCGGTGAGAGAAGCCCTTTATTCTTTTGCAAAAATAGACTGGTTTCCTAGGGTAAGGGAGCCCGCGGAGAAGGCAGATGACCACGGGATGATTACAATCGCGGCCCCTCCCTGAACACGGCACCGGGTTAGGAAGTCGGGACACGGTGCAGAACCCCGTACTTACCACATTGGCACCGAGGCCAGCGGGCAGACCGCCCCGGGCGGTGTTTGTCCCTAGTTGTCGGAGCAGCAGGTGACGCGTAGCGAGAGCACGAGGCGGTCAGCGATGGCACCTCACGGCTGCAAGACGGGACAGGTGGGTCTCTGTCTGGGTGTGGGGGTAGAGCCACTGCCCCAGAAGCGGAGGTCACCGTCAGAGGTACCTACAGGTGCTCGGTGCTGTCCCGCAGGATCCAGAGCCTCCCCAGGGCTCTCCGGTCACCAGGCAGGAGGAGCACAGGTTAGAGCCCCATCTAACTCGCTGTCAGAATCCCACTTCCTTCTGGCAAAATGGAACCAACGCCGGCCATGCCTACCTCACTAGTTCTCCCGAAATGAGAGTGTGGACAGGAGCTACAAACACCAGGTTGGCACCAAAAATGTCCTTAATGTTCAATTCCTTGTGGATCCAGAACACCGAAAATCTCCTGATAGGCCAATTCTTTGCTGCTTGGAGCCCAGACCCCAAGGGGAACTTACTCGTAGGTAACTGGATGCAGCCCATCCCGATGGTCAGGCCCGAGGCTGTACCCAAAGAACAGAGCGATGATGCCACCAGGTAGGAGCCCTGGCTTCAGGGTCCATCCAGCATAGCAGGTGTCCAGTAAGTAATAGCCTCTTGGCCAGCAGGAGCCTGGGTCAAACCCAGGCTCAGAAACCCAAAATGTGCTTAGGCTGGAAGCGGAGAGAGCCCCGAAGTCTTTGTAGAGGGTTCCCAAAAGCCTGCCTCCCAGAGAAATGGAGTTTGAACGGGTGGTCTTGAATAGAAGCTGAGCCCAGAACTTTCCCACCCCGGACTAGAGATGGTCTTCCTCGATGGGGGAGGGCCTGTAAGGCGTGGGCACGGCACGGGGGGCGCACCGTCAGACCCCTCCAGCGGCGGGGGCGGGCTGGGCTGGCAGTGGGGGGAGCCAGCGACGCCTTCTTCTGGCTGTATCAGCTCGTCGGGAGCAGCTATGGAAGAACCAATGTCCAAGCTGCCGGGACAATGTGACGTCCACGTGCAAAAATGAGCCAGCGCTGTCCCTCACGTCACATACACGAACTAGATACGGGTCAGCAGCCCACAGGTAAGACCCGAAGCCGTGCACCCTCGGAGGGAAACACAGGGTGCGTCTCCGTGACCTCGGGTGTGGTGATGGATTCTTAGATGCGGAACCAAAAGCGCCGACCATGAAAGACAAACGGACCCATCAAACGTTATCAAAACTGAAAACTTTTGTGTATCAAAGATATGATCAAGAAAGTAAAAAGAACTTCGAGAAGGGGAGGCGCGCCGCTCCCAGGCGCGCAGAGGAGGTGCGCCGCTCCCAGGCGCGCAGAACGTATCTAGGACGCCTCCACCTCAAGTGCAAAAAGGACAGACGACCCAGTTCAGAAATGGGCAAAGGACATCCAAGAAGACGTACCGATGGCCAGCAGGCTCGCAGAAGCGTTCCCCACCTCCTGAGTCAGTGGGGAGGCGCAGATCAAGCCCCGACAAGATGCTGGTCGGCCCCCGCTCGGTGCCGGGGTGGCTGGCACGACACAGCCACAAAACCGAAAACCAACGCTGGCGAAGGTGCGGAGAAGGGAAGCTCCGCCCAGCGCTGAAGGGAAGGACAGTGGTCCATCCTGGTGCAAACGGTGTGGCCATTCCTCGAAGAGTTAACCACGAGATTCCAACCCGACCCGGCAATTCCACTCCTGGGAATGTGGCTTCCAGAATCGAAAACAGGGACTTATGCAAATACGTGTCACCCACTGTCCACAGCCACGCTCTCCGTGACGCCCTGAGGAAACGACCCAGCTGTCCGTGAGCGGACAGACGGACGACCAGCTCCTGCTGGACACACCCGGTCACCTCAGCCACCCCTGAAAGGGAATGACGCGGGGACGTGCTACCACGTGGGCAGACCCGGAGAACACGGCCCTCGGTGAGGAGAGAGACACAGGGTTCCCATCGCAACTGCACGGATAGGAAACGCGCGGGACAGGGAACGCCAAACCAGCAGAAAGGAGATCCGTGGCCAGGGGCTGGGGGCGGGGAGACGGGGATCATCCACGTAATGGGAGCGGGCGTTTTGCGGGGAGAGGAGATGTTCTGGAGGCGGATGAGGCACTGCTTCTAGTTGGTGCTGCTGGTTATTCACCATCAAGGGTTACTTTATGGGTCGTGAATTTTAACCTTAACGAAAGGAAACCACACCCAAGAGCCCCTGAACTCAGACAGAGGAACGGCCGAGCACCCGTGTTTTTTTCAGAGCCCTCCGGGCAACATGACCTTGTAGCTTGGGCTGAGACCTGCAGATGTCGGAGAGAAGGACTGCGATCTCCGTGTCCCCAGGATGTCACGGGAGTGGGGCATGGAGTCAGGATTCGGTGTCTCACGGAGGGGCTGACTGAGGCCCCCCGGGCAGGCTCCTTCCCAGCCTGTGTCGCTGGATTCCAGAATCGTAGATGCGGCTTGGCCACTGAGAGAGGATTTGAAACGCAACTAAATGCCCATGTGGCCCCAGCATCTGTGTGCGGCGTCGGGCGCCTCTGTTGCTGCCTTTGGCGGACGGTTGCTCGGGCCGGTGAGAGCACCGGCAGCTCGTGTGCTCAGCCCCGGAGGCGGGGAGCGGTTTTTAGGGTCCCCTGCTGGCATTCCCGCTCTCATGTGCAACCCCACGTCCTCAAACCCTTCCTGACCAGTTCCCTTGGCTCCCTACAGGTCCACGCACTAAAGAATCAAATAAGAATGTGACGGGTGCTTATCTAACGTGTTATTTACGGCGGCAGTTAAGGCTCCTGCTTTCATAGTCTTACAGTCGTATTCACCTGCGAGCGGGAAGACTTACCAGTTAGCACTGGCAAGAAGCTTCTCTTGCGCACACGGTCAGACGTTCCTAACCTCGGTCCTATTCTCAGCCCGAGACGGGGCCAAACCATTGACACAAGGCCACACAAAAGTGGTGTTAAAAATTAGTTCTTGGAATGCCTGGATGGCTCAGTCGGTTAAACATCTGCCTTCAGCTCAGGCCATGATCTCGGAGTCTTGGGATCGAGGCCCATGTTGGGCTCCCTGCTCAGCCAAAATCCTGCTTCTCCCTCTCCCTATGGCCCTCTCCCTGCTTGTGTGTTCTCTCTCTCTCCCTCTCTCTGACAAATGAAATCTTAAAAAAAAAGAAGAAGAAAAAACAACTCCGTGCTCCACAAACAATAAAACAGCTTTAGCGTTTCTCGGGGCGAAGTGGAGTCCAGTGCTCGGCCTTCTCTGAAGGCTTCAAGGCCCGTCCTCTCTCAGGTGTTTGGAGATGAGCCATCGCCGGACGTGAGACGCAGGGAGCAGAGGCACCTCCTTTAGAAAGCTCTCTGCCCGCCCGGCGACCAGTGTCCCAACAGAGGCTTGCCGACACGTGGGAGCCTGGAGGCAAATCCAGGGAAAGGGGAGCCATGCCCCGGGGGGGGTCTGCGGGGACAAGAACCCTTTACAGGGCCTGACACGCAGCCAGCGTGTTCTGGTCAGGTTAGAGCACGCACGCCCGTACCCTTCCTTCATGTGTGCGTCCTGCGAGAGAGCGGGGAGGGCCGGGCCGGGCCGGAGATGTCACATGTCTAGACCAGCAGTGCTGACCTGTTGGGCCGGATCATGCCTTGCTCCTGGTTGGTCCCCCACACATGGGATGTTGGCAGCATCCTAGACCCTCCCCAGCGGATGTCAGCCCAACGCCCCCGCCCCCAGCAGCGGCGACCTGTACAAGAACAGCCTCCAGACGTGCCGAATGTCCTCTGGGGGGCGTTCCCACAGCGACTCCTGGAGGCTCTCGGGAGAGTGCTTGGGTTCCCATACTCCTTCTCAGAGCCCTTGGCAGGCTGGGTCGCTCTGCCTCCTAGACTGGTTTGGAAGCAGAAGAACGCGTATGTCCACGTTAGGATCTATCAACATTCCTTGGGATTAGGGTTTTAGGAAACACGCCCTCAAGAGGTCTGGCTCAAGAAATCTTGCATGTGTAAGGGTCCTCAGGGGTGGGGGCCGGACGCCGATGACTGGGGCCGCCCGGCGTCCCGTGCGGTGGACTCGGCGGACTCGGAGGCGACCCGTAGACGGCGGCACCTGCTCCCCGGCATTCTAGTTCTTTCCACCTTGCTTCCACAGGGGCGCGTTCAAGCAGAGACGTGCTCATTATCTCTCTAGGGTGGAAAACGGAGGAAGTGCCTTGTCGAAGCCAGAGTGGGGCCCCCCAGCCTCCCCCAACGCCCACACCCAGATGTCTCCAACTGCTGCCTCTTCCCTCTCTCTCCCGGTACCTTAAAGGCCACTTTCCTGCCGACTAGAAGCGTCTTGGGGAGTCTTCCCCACCCGAACCCGCCAACGGCCTCGGATCCACTAAGGGAGCGGCGGGACCTGTTCTCGAACCCGGGTTTATCCAGGCAAAACCGTGCGGGGACGGTCACACACGTGTGTCCTGCCTGGACTCTGTGGGACGTGTCAGAAGATTCTTTCTTCCTCTTGTAGAGCTTGGGTCGGGGCAAGAAGACGTTTGGGGTTGACAAGCTGTTCTACGCAGTAAACGTACGTTTTCTGCCCTACATCAAGCATCGGGGAAGCCAGATGTGTCCCCTTGACGACTCATGGTCTCGCAGCTTCTTCCGTTAATAATCCATCACACGCAGGAGCGTCTCATCAACAGGGCTGCACAGGGAAGGACACGCAGCAGAAACTCCTCCTCCCCCCAACCCTGGAAGTCCCTGAACCTGAAGCAGGCAGACGGGGAGCCGCACGCGCCTTGTGCGGGTCAGCCCCCGCGAAAGATGGTAAAACACGCTTTGTTGGACGTTCCTCGACAAGCCCTTTTCACTGTAGTAAGGCATGGGGAGGGGGGCGGGAATCATCCGGAAAGAGGACAGCTTTTCCAGACAGACTTCTAAGAGGAACGTTGGCTTCTTTTGGTCATTATGGGGCAGAAGATCGCTGCTAAGTGGGTCTATTTTAAATACACGGGGAAGTGTTCCGCCCCGTGCCAGCGAGCCTGTCCCCAGCTCCACACCGGCAATCACAAACACCTGTTTCTGGTTATAAACGACATTCGCTGCAAGCGTGCCGGAAACGATTTCAGAAGTTAAAAGCGAAGTCACACCTGTAACCCCAACACATGGATAGAAGCTCCATTCACAACTTGCTTTGTAAGCTTCTAAGGTATATGGACCTACACAAACACGACTAAGTACCTAAAAACAGCGCTACGCTCTAAGCGCTCAGAAAGGTCATTCCTTAGAAACATCTGGTCTCCCTCCTTTCCTGTAACACACACACAGGCGCGTGCGAACGCGGTATGACGGCTTCACCGCCTCACATCGCACCGAGTATTCTGTTTTATCGAATTCCCTGGTAAATCTGAACGTTCCTCTACTATTTCCATGATCACAAGCCTGCCGCACTGGTGCTCTTGTGTCGCCACATCCCGAGACTGACCTTCCTCCCTCCGTACGTCTGCCCTGCATGTGCCCGAGGTGACGACGTCTGTGATCACCGACTGTTAAGACATAGGGACAGAGCGAGAGAGAGACAGTGACAGTGGACCACAGGTTGACCAGGCACAGACCGGCCCCCGCGGCTCCCCTGCTCAAGGGAACAAGGGGAGATCCGCCCCAGAATGGCCCTGCAGGGAATGCAGAGCCTCTGCGATGGCGTTTTGGAGCGCGGAGCTGAGACCATTGGAGCCTCTCCTGCGAACTTTGGGTCCTGGGAAAATCAGCGTGAGCTTTCCCGAAGATGATGGACCTCCAGATTGCTTTCTGCAGGACGTACAACAAAGCGAGTCAGAGGAGCCAGCCAGAGGGTCGCCCCAGCCTGAGCGAAGCCTGCGTATGCGGGCGGCGCGGGGCCCCCGCCCTCCGGCTCCCCTTCTTCCCGCAGGCAGAAATCGCTTACAGACTTGGTCATAATTGGCTTAAAAACTTTGTAGTCTGCAGGCCTTGACCTTCAGACTCAGGACTCCAGACAGAGACACGTCAGGCGAATGCTGGCTTGTTTCTGTAGTTCGGGGGTTTGATCTCTTCACGACACGTGAGTCTCCGCAAACCACGTCCTTCTCCCGTTCACCCCTCCCCAGCTCTCAGCCCGAGGAGCTCCCACGCAGGGGAAGTGTTCGTATGGAGCAGTTTCCGCATCGTCCTCGCCTTGAAAACGAGCGCTGCCCGAGGGCCACGCTCACTCGTCCGTCCGCCAGCCGTACCCTTGCCTACCGCTCGCCAGAAACGGTCGGTTTATACCCGGCATGTCTTTCTTTCCTGCTCTTAGTGAACGCTGGGGCTCTCTCAGTGAACGCTGGGGCTCTCTCCTCGTGAACGCATGAAGAATTCACCTGTGTGTGTGTGTCTGTGCACGTGTGTACACGCGTGGAATTCTAGACTACACTCTCTATTCCACTGCTGGACATTTATATGACAATAAACAACCCGCATTCTTGGGCTGAAGCACCGTAACGGCGCCAGAGTGCCATCCTGCAGAGCGCGGGGACAGGAGTGGGGGCCGGGGATGGGACATCCCCCCGCTTTCACCAGTGGGGCCAGAGCGAAAGGTGCAAAAGGTCATCTCCAAATAGTTCTTTTGGCACTTCTTGCTGTCGGCTAAGTGCCCTTTTATGTCCTTCACTGTGATTCCTCCTTGTGCTTTCTCCTCTCTCCCGTGGAGTCACGCGTCTTTATCTGTACCCGCAAGCAGACGCCCTACCTATTGGGAAAATTAACCCTTTGTCTGGGAAGTTACCAGAAAGCGTTTTCTCCCATTTTATGTCTCTTTGGACCAAAGAGAAAGAAAGGAATTTCTGGATGGCAAAAGGGCCATATGCGTCAGATTTATTCATTTTTGTTTTATGGCTCCTGGGTTTGTGCACTTCGGCCTTTTCAGCTCCAGGCTGGACGAAACCCGCTGCTGACTCCCTCCTCCTTGTGGGTTTCATTCTTGCATTTAAGTTTTTAGTCCTTCTGGAACTTATCCTAGAGTCAGGTATGAGACGTAAACCCAGCGTCGCTGTTCCACAGTCGTCTGCCTACGTTCCCGCTCGGTTGCTTGGAAGTAGCTCCATATTTGAAAGGACCCTCCTCCCTTGAAAGGGGCGGCCACCTGCTCTCCCTGTGGCCGTGGGCCAGACTCAGCGTCTCCCCTCGGACTAGCAGAGAGACACAGAAGTGACGGTCGCAGGAGACGGCGGTATCTGCCCTGCGTGATTGGGTGCCCCGGCGGGGGCCAGCGCCACGCTGCACGGACACAGCATCCCGGGTGGGGAACTGAGGCTTCTGGCCGCTCAGCACATGTCCGAACACGCACTGCACCCGCAGGACCTCAGCCCCGTCCCCAGAGCGGGACGGACCCCCCAATGGGAGGCCCCAGAACCACCCGGCATAGTCACTGCGGAATCCCTGACCTGCTGAAACCGTGAGACTATAATCGCTGCGGCGGTTGTAAGACACTAATTTGGGGAGGCGAGTTCTCACGCGTCACGGGATAACTCGTGCACAATCTATTTTTCCCACGAGCCGGAGTGGTCGCTGTTTCTGTGGGAACGTGGGTCTGCTCCTGGATTTTCTCTGATGTTCTCTTGCTCTCACCGTAAAGACTTTATTCCTGGAAGGGTAAACCCTGCCTCTCTTCCTTCGTCAGCCCAATCTCAACATTAGACCACGATGACTGTCGGGATGACCTAAACCTTCCCACCCTGGGTTAGGGGGGAGGAGTGGCAGCTTGCGATGCTGTGGGTTCCCAGGATGACAGCGTCGAGGGTTTGCTTGCAGAAGGTGGGTTAGGAGCCACTCTCGGGTCAACACCTCTGAGAAGATGAGGGGCGCATGTACCAGACCCGTGGAACAGAGCCGGACAGTGAGCCACGGAGATGTCCGCCGGCCGCTCGGGAGCTGGTGTGGGGGAGACCCGGGCAGGGGCGACCTCGTGCTGTCTCCCCAGCCAAGACCACCGGACAGCTCTTTATTTGTCGAAGTGTCATTCATACCCTCGGGAGTATCCGAAAGCCTCCCTTGTACAGATACTGTAACTGTCTCGCTACGTTTATTTCTAGTTATCTTTAGTCTTGCGCTGGCGATGGATTTCTTCCAACCCGTTCTTTTCCATGTTTGGTACGTGAAAGCTACTGACTGTTGCTCGATTATTTTGAACGCTGACACCTTGCTGAATTCTTTTAATCACTTGGTCTTGGATTCGGGTTTGGTCTTGGATGACCCGGTTACGCAATCCTACAGCCGACAGACAGCAGCAAGTTGTCCGCTCCTCATTTCCTTTGTGCTCGTGGTTCTGCGGCGCACAGCCCGGCACGACGGTGTGCCAGGGCGTCCTCACGGGTCTCCTCTCGTGCCTCCTCAGTGAGTACCTTGCAGCCCCTTACCACTAAGCACGGTCCCAGTTTGGGGCTGAGATAGACCCATTTCGTCACATTAAAGGAATGTCCTTGATGACTAAAAAAAAAGTGCTTTGTTGCTTTCCCAGGTTTTCCCCAAACCTTCTCGAAGATGCCCATAAAAGAGCTTTCCCATTCACTGTACCAGTGGTCGGCTTGGGGCAATAAAACACAGGAGCTGCGCGGAGTCTGGGGACGAGGTTCACGTCCCAGCCCTGCCACCGATAGGCTAACTGCGGCCGGTCAGTCCCTGCAGTGACTCCAGGGCTTCCGTCTGAAGCCAGGGTAGAGATGCGGAGGGTGACAGGTGATGCCTGGCAGGAACCCAAGAGTCCCCAGCTGAGGGCAAAGCGTGCAGAGGCCGGGCAGCCAAGCACAGAGAAGTGTCTTCTAACACAGGAATCACCACGGATCTGTTCTTCGTCCTCAGGGAGCGAGAAGGACCAGCGCTGACTCTCTAGGTCCGCAGCACTTCCAGTAGGAAGCTTGGTGGTCATCCTCGGGCAGCCCTAGGCTTGCAGCCACGAAGCCCCTGGTCCTTCAGGGGCGCAGGGCCATGCCCAGGGACGGCTGTGCAGGTCACTCTGCCAGGCTAGAGGCCCTGCCCCACCCCCACGCCCAGCACAGTGCATGCCCAAGGACAGGGTGTTCATTGAGTGCCTACCGTCCCCCCTCTGCTCTCCAAGGGGCACTGCTATTTGCTCCAGGGCCGTTTGGGGATTCAAACAACGGTCAGCGGTGTCTGCTCTGCCCTCCTGCTCTGGCTCCTGGAAGGAAGGGGGCACCAAAGTCTGGACGCGCCAGAGACACGTCTGTTCCTGCCCAGTGACCGTCTGGCTAAGGAGTTTCCCAGGGTTGTCCTCGAAGCCCCTCCGTCTCCCGAATGTGCGGCCCCCACTCTTCCCTGCCTCCCTCCGCAGACTTCACGGTTTAGTTATTTCGTTTTTATTTGTTTAGTGAGGCAGGGACGGGAGGGGTAAGCGGGTTCCAGGCTCAGCAGCAGGGCCCGGTGCGGGGCTCGATCTTACGACCTTGAGATCAAGACCTGAGCAGAAACCAAGGGTCAGACGCTTAACCGACTGAGTCCCCCAGTGGCCTCCACCTCCCCTGGACATTAGAACACCCTATCAGGTACACTTCTGTGATTTTTTTCCCCTAGGACTTTAAAATTTCAAACAACTTTTATAACCTAAAATCCTCTAGATTAGTAATTGTTAAGACCATTGAATCCATTTTGATGTCTACATACACAGTTGTGTGTGGCGTAAGGTCACGGTGATGCACGCGGCCGGCCAGCTTTCCCGGCGCCATTCACTGATGAGAATGTCCTTCCCCACTGCGTAATCCTGTGTTCATAAATCCATGGGCTGCACACGCGCAGGTTTACGTCTGGGCTTCGGGTTCTGTTCCATCGATCTGCGTGTCCGTTCTTCTGTCAATGCCGTACTATTTTGGTCACTGCAGCTCTGTCCTAGAGCTTGAATTGGGGGCGTGATGCCCCCAGCCTCGTTCTTCTTCAAGACTGCTTCGGCTCTCTGGGGTCATTGGTGGTTTCATACACATGCTGATTGTTTTTTCTGTTTCTGTGAAAAATGCCATCGGCGTTTTGGTAGGGATTGCTTTGAATGAGTGGGTTCCCCGGGGTAGGAAGGACAAGACACTGCGTGCTACCACTCGTATTCGGTCTGAAAGACTCAAACTCGTAGAATCAGAGCTGAGTGGTGGTGGCCAGGGGCCTGGGTTGGGGGCCTGACGGGAAGTTGGTAAAAAAAAAAAAACGAACTTTCCATTACCAGATGCGTAAGGTCGGAGGAGCTGATGTATAACATGGAGACTCGCTCATAACATTGTCCTGTCTGATTACACTTTGCCGGAAGAATACAACTTAAGTGTTCGTGCCAAAGGAGAGGAAGGTAAATGTGTGAGGTGATGGGTGTGTTAATTACCCCGATCGTGAATCTTCCGTACCGTGCGTGTATATCAAACCAGCACACTGTACACCTCTGGCATATTATAATTCCACTTGTCAACTATACCTCCATAGAGCTGAATAAAGGAAGCATCACGGGACGAGCGGTTGACTGGAAACAGTTCCCACTGCCTGCAAGAATGAATGGCTAACGCAGCATTTCACGGTCCTGAGACCCGGCTCTGGGACAGAGTGACCTGTTGGGGCCCCTCAAGCTGGTTTCGAGCATTCTAGGACCATCGATCTAGAGTTTTGAAAAGACCTCTTTGCCACGGGGGAAGAATTTTCTATTGTGCAAGGTGCTGAAACAGACTCCTGCATTTCTAGGAAACGATGAAAGATGGGCAGCTCCGTGGGACGTCACGGCTCTACAGACTAGTGCGAAGGCCAGGGCGAGAGCGCACAGGCTCTCCTGCAACGGTCAGAACGCATCACGGGCGTCTGGAGAGCTACGGGAACGTGGGGAAGCAGACCCGGCCAAGCAGCTCCCACGGGCTGCAGATTTCCCACACGCCCCGCCCAACTCACGCCCTGGCCCAAGGTTCTGGCCGCTGATAACAGCTGGCCAGCTGGCCAGGAGCCCTGTGCTGAAGACAGCATCCCCCTCCCCACAGCATCCCCCTCCCCACAAGCAAACGGGGGAGGCCAGCTCTCAGGCACGCCACAAGAAAGGAGCTGTGTTGCACGGCTGAGGAGGAAGACATCTCCGTGGAGGCTTGTGCCTTGTCTCAAGCAGAGGAACATCCCGCGTGTCAGGTGTCTCGGTAGGCACAGGGTCTTGGAAAGTTTCTGAAAACCTACGATGCACCTGTTCCCCAGATAGGCTTCTGGCTTCAGAGCGGAAGGATCGGAAAGACTTCAGAGATTTCCGTGAGAGCAGCATCCTCCGTCTCTTTACCTACGTTGACTTCTTCGGACTTGGCACACACACACCCTTTCACGCAGGAAATCGGATTTGATAGCGTTTTCTCTAGTTTGTTCACGGGACACATGACTACGACGAAGGCCTCAGAAACAGGCAGAGAACCCCGTGGACAGGCAGTAGCCTCGGCTATAAACGAGACCTACTGTCTCACTCTTCACTTCCTCTCCGCCCGCCGGACACGAAACGCTCAGCCGAAGGGGTTCCCCTCTGACCCTCTTCTTCCTGGTTATGCAAATAACTTTGGCTTCTGGTAGCTCGTCTTCCTGAGGCTGAGACGATGGGTTCGCGAAGGCCGCGGTCCCCTCCGGCCGCACAAGCTTGAGGCCGCAGTCACTGAAGGATGCGTCTTATTGCACCTGACGCCGCACGGATCAGAACACCCGGAGCGGGTTTTCTTTGCCGAACTGATCGCCTACGTTGACCGCACTCGTGTCCCATACCAGTTTCTGCTCTACGATTTCTTCTGCCGGGCACAGCAGACACCGGCTGGCTTCCTGCCCGTGCCCGGCGGGAAGCGTCATCTCCGGGCCTGTCCGCAGACGGCCACCCACAGCTTTGCACCATGTGGTCAGACGGGCCTATGTTCCAGCCCTCGTGGCCCAGAACCCCTGGCCTGCTTTTCCTTCTCATTGAAATAATGCAGTTCCCTGTTTACTGCATATTCTATAAAAATCCAATAAAGTTCCTTCAGCTCTAAAACTCTAGGATACTACCATGCAAATGCATTTTCCTCTCCCGGAGGACAGACAGGCTTCCAGGCGCAGCCTCCCCGCGCGTGGAGCGGGTCGGCCCAGGAGCCGAGCACACGTGCGGAGGGACCCGGATGAGGACGTGACAAGTGCTCGTGACATCTCGTGTGCGTGCTCCGCTCTACGTCCTGGTCCACCGTGACCGCAGTGAGGCGACTTCCGTCAGCACCCTGGGGGCTGACCAGGGGTGGCCCCCACATCCAGGCCTCAGGTCCCCCAGGACTGGCCATGCTGTCCTCCCGGGCCTCACCCTCTGCTGGGATTTCTCTTCCAGGCCGTGGACGCTTCTGATGCCGTCCTGGGGCCAAGCCCCTGTGGCCCCTGCCCTCTGGGGGTGTTTATTCTGGTGAGCAAAATAGATGTGGAGTGATCACCGTCTCCTTCTCAAAGCACGAAACGACCCACCAGAGCTCTTTGTCCCAAGGTGGCTGGAGGGGTTGGCGCGTGTTCCCACAGGAAGGATGTCACCCAGGCTGTCAAGCAGCTCCCGGTCTTTGGGGCTGTCTCATCTCTCTCTCCCTCGCACTGATCCAGACGGACCCAGACATGTCTGCCCTTGCCTCACCTTCTCCAAATCAAAAATGATGGCCCCGCGGCTGTGGCTTCCATTGTCCTGGGCAGTGACAGAGGATGCCGCAGTTTCCAAGAAAATTAAGTCATCAGCTCCCGGGCACCCCTGACATCATCAGAAATGTCCTGGCTGGAGAGCCACAGGCCCACAATTTATTGTTGGAAATAATGGGCAAGAGGGACAATGGCGTGCTGACACCGGGCCGTGCCACTGCGCCGAGGGAGGGAGCCGTAACTCCTGCCCGGGGGCACATCGACATTCGCAGCCAGGGCCCACTAAAAGAATTGATTAGACCAGGTGACATTCGTGGTGCGTCTCTCTGAACCGCCCACAAACCCCTGCAGGTTATAATCTAATGCACAGTAATTGCACCGACTTCCAGGGGGGCTGGAGAGCGGAGAGGAACAGGTGACAGATGCGTCCAGCCCTGTCTGGACCAGCCCTCCCGCCTGCACAGCCTCTCCTCTCCCGTCCTTTCAACGCCGTACACGCAAGCCCCAGCCACCGGCACGGGGAGAGGCCCTCGGTAATTAAGGCCAATGATTACAAGCCGAGGTGCCCGCTGAACCCCCCTAGAGGCATGTCACGGAGGAGACAGGAGAGGTCTGGTTCCTAGGTGCCCACCCCAAAGTCCCAGGCAGGGCCCGGTGGAGCAGACAGCACAGAGGGAGGGCAGTGGAGAGCGGGGCCCTGGGAATCTATCGGGGCTCGGGCCGTTCTGACCCAGAGGCAGAGCGGGCCAGGGTCAGGAAAGAGCCACTGGCTTCCTACGGCCGCTGCGCATCTGAAGCCGCATGCCCTTGGCGGTGACGGTTGGAGGGGGGGAGCCCTGTGTATATTTCCCGGCATTTCAGGCATGGAGAATGCCCACACGAGCAGGACAGCCACCCCCCCCCCGACCTGAACCAAACCCCCCAGCATTTGCCTTCCCTTGTCCTGGCTGCCCTCCCCATGTGGTCCCACTTGCTCTGTGTTTGGGGTCCAGCCTGGGCCAGAGCCTCCCTGAGGTCCCAAGGCACACAGGCCACCAGGCTGAGCAGACAACAGGAGCCCCCCGGTCTCCCATGGTCACCCCCTGCACCCCCATGTCATTGCCCAGCCCTGCCCACAGGCACCCTAGAACACCTAGACTCCTCCATGTCCCCACTCAGAGTTTCCTTTTCATGTGCTTATTTAAGAAATATTTGCCAAACCCACTATGGCAGCCGCCGCCTTTTCGGGGCCTCTGGCTACACTCCCGGGGCTGCATCTGGTCTGGGGCAAAGAGATGATGAACAAGACGGCAAACAAATAGAAATGTCAGTCCCTCGCAGGGACTCGGGGACGCGCCACACGTCGAAGTGGTGCCGAGCGCGGGAGCCGGGCGCTGCTCTGCGCCGCGTGGAAGGGAGCCCGCACCAGCCTCCTCGGAGGAGCGCGTCTGTGGGTCGGGTGCTTGGTTTCTCCTGCGTCCTGTCAGCATTGACTGGTCTCCACCTGCCGAAGCATGGCTGGACACAGGGGACCATGAGTCACTCCCCGGAAAGGCAAGCGCCACGAGCCAAGGAGAGAAACAGACCAGCACCAGGGGTGGCTCCCCGTGCCAGTTAGCCAAAGAGCAGGACAGGTTTTTCTCCAGATGCTAATCCAGTGGAGCACAGGTCCGTGGTCAAGGAAGCCCCACCACTAAAAAAGAAGAAAGAAAAGGAAAAAAGGAAAGAAAGGAAAAATTTTAAAAATTCTGGGGAAAACCCCATTTCTCAAGAAATAAATAAAATAAATAAAGGAAATAGGAAAGAAAGACTTTAAAAGCTTAAGACATAACCAGCACCACTAGTAGAGTCCAGAGGTCGGCACGCCGGTGACTCAGGTCACTGTTCCAGGGAAGCCTGGACACGTGTGAAGAAGTGGTCTGAGTACCAATAAAACTTTATTAACAAAAACCAGAGGACGAGGCCCCCACCAGGCAGCATGGAGAGGAGACCCCACCGGGAAAATAAGTCGACCAGAGTGGCTCGTTTGACATGAACATTTCTCTATGTCCTCGTACATTTTAAGCTTCAAACCTGGAAAATGTATCAATATTTTAAGAAAGAAAAGTAACAAAGGACCATTAGTGATTCTAAAAATGTTGTCTTCACACAACATAATGAGTAGCTGATAAGGACCTAAAGTCTGATTTTAAAATCTTTCATGGACACTTGGCGAATGCCTGTGTGTCTCTTCACACCCACGCGGTCCCCGTCGAATCAGTACCACGCTTATCCCTGAAGCACAGCAACGTGGTACTTTTTATTATACAAAGGAGGTAGAAGGAGATCCAGATGCTTTATTCTATAAAGTAGGTTAAAAATTTAAAAACCAAGTTTTGTGAGAAAGAGCAGCTCTGCGCAGAGAGGCCGAGGGGACACAGCCGGGTCCCCGTGAGGACTCAGGGGGGTGGGGGGATGCGGGGGCCGACTCCCAGCATTCCACAACTCGGGGGGCCGGGGAGGGGACGGTGAGGAAGGGACACAGGTCTGGGAAGCCACGCTTGGGAACTGGACGCCTTCCTGCCCTCTGTCCCCCCCACCTTCCTGAAGTCCAGCCCCCGCTTCATAGGCTCTGACCACTGCCTGCACCGGCCCTCCTGCCCACCTGCCCAAGCCCCCACCCAGCGGGGCTTCGGCCCAGCGGTCGCGCCTCTCCCCCACCTCAGCCCGCCGCCTCCGGGCTCGGGTCCCTCCTTGCTGCCCGCAACTCCCGTCTTACTTATTGGAACCACACGCTGTCTCCGACATTCACCCCTCTGACCTGCAAGGTGGCGATTTCGTAAGATTCACACAAAGAACACAAATAGGGCAGTTTTCCAAGTCAGCACATCCCAGACCGTTGCATCCCCAGCTCGAGAGTCCTGGAAGACAGATTCTAGAGGCATGACGTGTGCACGCGGGATGCCCCCTGCTCCCGCCCCCGGCGGATGCCTCCACCGAGCGGCTCGAAGGACCCCCAGGTGGGCTTCCTCATCCAGACGGTGGCTGGTGGGCTGTGCCACCCCCTTTGCAGGCCAGACCCAGCTCGTCCCAGACCAGCCTTGGGGGGTTCTCTGTGTCTCGGTGTCCGCGTGTGCCAAAAAGAGCCCCGAACTAAAGATTCACGAGCGGAGCCTCTGTCCCAACACCGGCACAGCCCCAGTCGACCGCACAGTCCTAGACGTCTCCGAGCCGACGGCGCCGACACCCGCCTCCGTGCCCGCGCGGGTCTTGCGGGCTCCCCCGCGCCACTCCGCGGAGCCTCCGAGCCCCCACCCTTGCTGCCCCGGGGGCCCCCCGTCCTTTGCCTCTGCGACCGGCAACAACTGGTGTATCACACCCCTTCCCGAGAAGAAAATGACCTGCACAGGAGTTGACGTCACCGTACGGCCCGAGCTGCTGGAGCCGACAGACAGGAAGATGCGAAACAGGGCGAGACTCCGGGGGCTCCGGGACGGCGCGACCCTCCCGGGGCCCGGGCCTCACGTTGTTTCCCAGCGGGCCGGAGACAGCCTGGTCCCAGCCCCGGACCACCCCTCCCTCTCTGGGTGACCTTGGTCGAGTTATTTACCCCCGAGACCCGGCTCTTCCCGTGTAAAGTATCAGCCAGAGCCAGTTTTCCTCCAGAAGGTGGTTGGGAGGGGCAGTGGGCAAGTGCATACAGCAGGCGCCCAGTAATCGCTCTGGTCCCTGCAGGCATGCAGCCCCGGGGCCCGCGACCCTTGGAGTGGACTGTACTTGTAATAAGACACTGTGGCACAGGGACAGGCCACAGAGCTGGCTCTGCTTCAGGCCCCTGTGTTCTGGGCTCTGACCCAGCACCGGATCCCGCCAGCGGAGAGGAGAGTGACCAGGTGTCTCCGGCGGCCGGACCGGGCATGGCCACGCCCCACTGTCCTCTGTGGAGACAGGTGAGCAGGGAGCTACCTGCCACGCTCTGGATGGGTGGGGACAGCGACATCAGGGCGACCCCCTTGGGAGACCACCCACCTCGCCACAGACACACCCACGGTCACCTCCCGGCAGCAGAGGTGGGGTTACGGCGCACGAGAAAGGACAGTCTTTTCGGTAAAGGCTGCTGGTCAAATAGCCACGCAGGTAAAACCCCGAGACGAGGCTTGGCACCCACTTTCCACAACACCCACTCGAGGAGCCCATTCTAGAAGGATCAGAGATCCAAAAATGAAGGACAAGAGAAGTGGGTTTTGGAAAAGGCCAGGAGAACCGCTTCTCGTTACTGGAATAGGCAAGCGTTTCTTCAACGGGACACACCAAGTCCCCCCCAGAGAGGACACGCGACAGTGAGTGCAACCACACTGCAGCCGAGCGCGTCTCACCAGAAAGACACCTTTAAGGGGAAAAAAGTCACAGACTGAGGGACGTCTTTGCAATGCATAAAGGGTTGGTACCGAGTACACACACGCACACACAACCTGACCCAAGTCAGTAAGAAAACGACAGACTAACCAACAAAACCGGAAAACAGGAACTCCAAAATAAAGTCTCCCCAAAATCCAAAAACACAAATGAGAAAGTGCTCAACGAAGCCGGTACACGTCCCAGGACTCTCCTGAGAACAAGTTCAGAAAGCCAGGAGACACTCACCTTTGCTGCGCACAGGAGGGACAGCCCTCCCCCTGGGCAGGGGTGAGTCCTGGAAGGGGCTGGACACCCTCTGAGATGCAGGGGTGCCTTTTGGTTAGATGACGCATGGACTTTGTGAAGTTCACTGACCTGTACACTCAAGGTTTGCAGGTTTTCCTGTCTGTGTGTCCAACTTTAATGAGACGCAGTAAAATAAAAGGGAAGGTCGACATAGATACTTGCTTTCTCACATTTCTCCATTTTCCATGATTAATTACAAATTTGGAGAGAGAAAAGCGGGGAGGTGGGCCCAACAGGAAAGAGAAAGAGAAAAAAACAGAAATCAGTGTTTATAGTGAGTGTTAAAGCGACCAAAGACACACAGGAAGGGGGCAAGTCAACACCCCTGGCTGTTACTGTGATAAGGATTTTGCACGTAGAATTGGGGATGTCTCGTTCTTGCTAGGTTTTCTGTATCGAACACGGGGCCTCCTTTCCAAGACAGCAGATAGGAAGTAAATTGGAATTATTTCTCGTCCCTATAGAGGCTCTAACTTCAAATAACACAAAATGTCAAGTTTAATGATTCTTCCCACTGTTAAGCTGGAAATCAATTTCTTACCTCATTTATTGAGCCACCGCCCGGTCGCCAGCAGACACCGTGTCCTCGCCAGAAATCGCGGCTCCCAGCGGCGAGAGCTCGGGGGTCCCGCACAGACGGCACGCGTCGTCTTGCAGAGAGGACTGACCGCCTCACGGGAAGGGGAAAACCCGTCCCTCGGAACAAATGAGAAAGTGGCGTGTGAGCGATCGCGGACTAAAACACTCTCCCAAGAAACCCAGAAGCGGGTGCCTGCCTCGCCCGGGCGGGAAGGTGGACCTCGGCTGCAGAGTCACGGGAGAGAGCTCAGGAGAGTGTCCCTGCGACCTCGAAGGGAGGAAGGACATCTTCATCGATATGTCTGAACCCACAGGGTACGCGCACAGAACGTCCTCTGCATGACGGAGGACCCGGGCTGCTCTCCAACGCGCACCTCGGCCGTGAGCGCCCAGCGCGGGAGGGACGGAGGGCGGTGTCGTGACGTCTGGGGCTGGCGAGTCCGGACTCTTGCACCAACAGGAAGGCGACAGCCACCACAGGGGACCAGGAGAAGCCTCCAAACAGGCCGTTTGCGGAAAGTAGATGCCAGGAGGCCTCAAGCAAATAAAGCCACGTTCAAGCCACGAGGCATCCCACAAACACGAAGGACAGCACCGTGTCTCCCTTTACGCTCGGGCTCGGCAAATGCTACACGTGGGTCCTGGGACACGAGGGTGGCGGGGAGCGACACCGAGCCCGGCCCGCGGCCCACAGCAGCCGCCGTACCCGGGGAAGCCGTGCCTGCAGCCTGGGTGGAGGGCAGCTCCCGCCTTGGGGTGCGGACCTCACCTGCTGCTGGTCACCCAGCTTGCCCGTGGGGGGCCCTCCCCCAGGAGACCATCCTGGGCCCAGAGCAGAGGACGGAGCTGGAAATGCGCTTGTGTTTCTGAAAGTTCACGGAAGGGCGAGGGCCGCGGGGGTCTGGGGCACGGGCGGCGTCCAAGCCCCCGAGAGCGGGGCAGGGGGCAAGCGTGTCCGTGTCCCAGCTGCAAGCAGAGTCTGCCATCCGTGCGTGCACTCTCGTTTATTGGGAGACCAGACCGCTCCTTGGGGAAAATCACTTTAATGGGCTTTGTTTTTTCCTCCAGAAACAAAGATTTGCGGAGGAATCGGAAACAGCGGCATGTAATTAGCCAGGCTTGTGCTGTGGGCTGTTCCCACCTTTGCGAGCCTGTTTCCTTTAGGAAAGATGCTCATTTCCTGACGAAAAATGTTTCTTTGTTTTTAAAAAATGGGTTTCTAGTGCATTGTCCCAGAAACTCACTAGTTCTGGGGAGATGTGTGTGTGCACTCAGTCCGCAGCCCTCGGGGCCTGGGTGGGGGCCCCCGGCAGGAGGGTGCAGCACTAGAAAGGAAAAGGCGACCCGTGTGGAGCTGGGGTGCAGAAGTGGACGGCGGGGGTCAGAGCAGCGGGGCCTTCGGGCAAGACGGCCGCCCCCGGTGAAGCCGGGCCCGGCCGCAGGGCCTCAGGCAAAGGGGCCTCGGAAGGTGGGAGGAGTCGGTGCTGAGCCCAGGGAGGGAAGGCGGGCTCCATGCTCCCCCCCCCCGGCACGCAGACCAACCCCCATCCCCACAACATGGGGAAGGGCCCGAGCTCAGGGCATGTGGGATCCAGGAGGGCTCCTTGGAGGCGGTGAGCTGACAGCCACGCTGTCTTCTGGTCCCAGGCCCCTGCCCCATGATCCCTGCTGACCACCCCTCACGCGAGGCACATCAGCGAGGGGTAGGCATTTGGGGCGGTGGGGAGCGTCCCAGCAGATACGTCGGGCCCCCCGGGCAGGCTCCCTGAGCCGGGAAGTGGGTGGTCTGTGGCCGCACCTGGTCAGGCGATCGGGAACCGAGACCGCCTGCGTGGCTTTCTGAGGCAGCGGAGGGCTCCACGCCGACGCAGCGTGACTCATCGGCGGTGTCCCGCGAGCAGGAGGTCTTGTCACTATTTCAGGACGTCCTCACCCCCGCGGCGGACAGTCCTGCAGCCGTCCGCCGCGGGCCTCTCGCATTTACACGTCCGGGTGAAGGGCTGTTACGGATTCAAAATCCTCAAATACGCCTGACAGCGTGGGCGCAAGGGAAGTCCGGCGCTGGGAAGAGCGGCCTCGCGGGCACACTTGAAAAGGGCGCGGCGGGTGGACGAAGGCCTGGAGGGGGACACAGACGGGCGCCGCGGAGCCTGGGCAGCGGCCGGCGGGCAAACCCCCGCACGTCTCCTCGGGGAGCACGGCTCTCCCGCCAACCGGCCTGGCGGGGCTGTCAGCTCGGGGCCCTGCCGGCGGGGCGGGGGACGGAGCTTCGGGACACGGACGGCGGCCACACAGTCGCGCTCTCGAGGGGTGCGGGGCGAGCACTGCGGGCGAGCAGCGAGGGCGGGTCCACTCTCACAGGAGATGGGAATCACACAATGAAACGAGGAAGCAATTGATTTCTCCCGAGTTTGGGACTTTTCAGCACGTGGTACAGTGTGTGGGCGAGGAGGGCCCCCTCCGCTTTCGGGGAGCTCAGGGGACAGAGAGGGGGAGAGTGACGGCCACAGCGGCAGTGTCCGTGGGGATGGGGCGGGGGTGGGGCCCGGGGGCAGGAAGGAGTCACCGGGACGCAGACGTGAGCTCTCCCCACGGTCAGCACCGGGAAGCTGACTTACAGAAACACGCGGAGCAAAACACAGAGGGGAGCCCCCACGGCCCCCACGGCCCCCACAGTCCCGACGGCCCCCACAGCCCTGACGGCCCCAACGGCCCCCATGGCCCCAACAGTCCCGACGGCCCCCACAGCCCGCACAGCCCCTACAGCCCCGAATGACAGCAGCTCGGGGCGTGGACCCGGGAGGTGTGGCACGTGGTTGAGTCTCAAGTCCTGGGTCAGACCTCGGGGTCAGGCCTTGTCTCAACCCCGCGGAGCCTCACCTTGCCCATCTGGGATGTGGGTTCGGTGCCGACCCGTGACCTCAGCGAGACGGAGAGACGGCACATCGCGGTGCCCCAGACCAGGGCGGTGCCTGACGCATGTTAGCTATCGTGGCCATGACCCTGGTGCGGGGTTCGGGGCGACGCGGATGCGCGGCCGTGGCCCGCTGGGAGCGAGGACTTCCTGTCCTGGGGAGGAGGCCCCCCCCCCTCCGGGAGCTCCAGGGATTAAACACGGAGGCTTCCTGCTGAGGAGCCACGGCCAGAGCGCAGGCCGGGCCCCAGGCCGACAAGGACGGGCTCCCGGCCCAGGACATTTCAGGGCCCGGACGCCTCCTCCCAGTTGTCCAGGGCACAGGGCAGACCTTTCCTCGGGCGCCGTGAATCCCACACCCTCCGCCTCCACCTCCCCACTGGAGAATGATAAAGACTGAGGACTTTCATTTTCTTTCTCCTTTTTCTACTTTTTCTCTAGGGACTGCTCTCGCCTGTACAGTTCCCGTTAAGACCGTCAACAGCTGGGACTCGGGACCCTTCTCGTCCACACCTGGGAGCGAGGCCCACAGGCCCACCTACAACAAGGAGATGCAACTGCATTTCTTTGGCTGCTAACTAAAAGGGCCCAAGCTCCAGCTGTAAGTGGGGTCTTCGCGGGGAGAGGCCCCTCCCCCGGGCTCTGAGAACCCCCCAGACACTCACGCTCCTCCGTGGGCGGCCCTCAGGCCCCACCCTCCGCTGCGGGGAGGGACCCTCCCCCGCCACCCTGCCCGCCGCTGCCCCAGCTCGGGCCCCTCGTCTGGCCGCCGTAGCGCCTCCGGCAGGGGCAACACTCAAAAAGGAAGGGGCGGTCGTCCAGTCTGGGAGCAGAAAGTGGGGGCTGCACAGACAGGCTCAAGCAAGCTGCCTCAGGGGACTGGGGCCTGGGCTAATCCAACCCAGAGAACTTGAGCCCCATGGTCCAACCCTGACTAACGGGGCTGCGGGCTGGCCTGGGTGCTGGAGCCCCGAGGGGGCCTCGGACTCCCCAGCATCTCGGGGAGTCTGCGTGTGACACATGAGCACGTCTGCCATCCAGACCACCCCTTCCGCCTCTCTCTCGCGGGCATGCACGGTCCAGGGCTGGTGCGGGTTGGGGCCTGCGACAGGAGCCCCCCCCCCCACCTTCCCCGATGAGCCTCCACACAGAGCGTGGCCTTCACTCAGCGTCTAGAGGGTCTGGGGGACCTTCGCTCATACACGCCCCCCACACTGGGTGTCCGCCTGGGGAGCCCCGGGAGCTCACTCACCTCTTTCCGTGGATCTCTCTCGCCCCTCGGAGCACGGGGTCCTTCTCTGCCAGGCGTCCCAGTGCCCCCACCTCGTTCCGAAGCCTTGAGAGGACTGGATTTACTTAAGGAGGGTCCGTGCGGAGCCCTGGTGTCCATCCAGGATGGACATTTGCGGAGCTGGGCACCACGAACGGCGGTGTCCCACGGGGCATTCGTTTACTTCCTCACGGAAAACCCGTCACGTACAGTGTTTTCTAGAACAGAGAAATGTGACTCCATCTTACAAGTGCAGTCTCTGGAAAGGACGAAACGGTCAGACCGAGAATCAACCCTCGTCCCCCAGCGCCCAGCCTTCCTCTCCTCTGCCCGCTCCCCCAGCCTGAGCCCGCACACCTGACGCCCCCAGCCTGAGCCCGCACACCTGACGCCGCTAGACCGTCCGTTGGCGTCGTTTTCGAGTTCAGACTCCAGCCGCCCTCAGCGACTTCGGGACGAAGAGCTGCACCTGTCTTAGGGCGGGCTGTCGGGGGTCTGTCGTGTCCCTGGTTTTGAGCAACACATTCATAGGCTTCTGGTCTCACTGATCTGTCTGGTGGGCTTGGCTCTCGAGTCTCTGGAGAGACAGCACGCGGCCGGCGCCGACATGACCGCGCTTCTGGGCACGAGGCCATAGGTCCGACTGGACGGGAACCGTTTCCCAAGGAACCAGGGACTCCCCAGGAGGCCCCACATGGGCTCTGCTGTCCAGACACTGCAGCGCTGCGGCCTGAGACGGGGCCACAGCACAGACGTCCCCAGGAATTCCTCACCTGCTTGTCCAGCCACTGCCCAGAGAGCCCCCCCCAAGGTAAAGACCCTGGGGGATGGGTTTGATCTCCAGGGAGCAGTTCACAAGGGTCAGAAAGGCAGGTGGAGGCTCTTGAGGGTGTTGCGGGTGGGGTCTAGAGGAGACAGGCTGAGGACCGCCCCCACCCGACCTCGGAGCTCAGCCGGGCCCTCTTCCTGGCCCTGAGTGATCTAGAGAAGCCATAACTCCCGTCACTTAGCCGCAGCATGGGGTAGTGACCGCTCGCATGGACGGAACTGTATCTCTAAAACCTCATTTAATGGGGCGCCTGGGTGGCTCAGTGGTTTAAGCCTCTGCCTTCGGCTCAGGTCATGATCTCAGGGTCCCGGGATCGAGCCCCGCATCGGGCTCTCTGCTCAGCGGGGAGCCTGCTTCCTCCTCTCTCTCTGCCTACTTGTGATCTCTGTCTATCAAATAAATAAATAAAATCTTTAAAAAACATAAAAATAAAAAATAAAACCTCATTTAAGCCGTAATCCCCCAGTGTAGCTGCATTTGGGGCCTTTAAGGAGGTGGTCAAGGTTAAATGAGGGCCTGATGGGGGGAGGGCACCTAATCCCATCAACCGGGTCCTTATAGGAAGCAGGAGAAACACCAGGGCTGGCTTTCTGAACGCCCGTGAGCACACGGCCGGATGGGTCACCCGCCGGCCAGGAAGAGAGGCCCCACGGGGACCAGCCTCGATGGCACCCTGATCTGGCATGAGAAGGGCACTCCTGTGGGGGAAGCCCCGGGTGCCGGCTGAGATGGCCACCAGCTCTCCTCGGGGCCTCGCAGGCCGATTTCTACAAGCAGGTGCCTGAGGATACGGGACAACCTGGCTAGACCACGAGCCCCACCGTGATCCCGAGATTCAGAGCCGTGCTCCCGAGATCCGGAGCTGGGGGGAACACACGCGACACCCCACCTTCCCACTCTATGCATCCCTCCTCATCCCCCAGGAATGTTCCTGGAATGTCAGGCCAGCATCAGACCCCGGCTTCTGCAAGGCCCCAGATCCCAGCAGGTCCCTGCACTACCAGGCATGGCCACCGGGTGGCAGCCCACAAGCGGTCAGGCTCCGGGTTTGCAGGTCCAGGCGGGGACCCTGGCCGGCTAGGCTGCCCTGTCCTTCATTCGAATCAATCCAGCTGGAAAGAGGGGGGCAGGTGTAAGCTATTTCTGCTCTGAAATAACTTCGTTGTTCTGGTGCAACTGTATTTCCCTTTACTGGTTGAAAATTTGGCATCTCAGTCGAGATGCGCTGTTCGCTGTAAAACCGACACCCAATTTTGAAGACTTTGTACCAAAAAATGTAAACTAGTTGTTACTATACGGAGTAGACACTGAGATGATGTTTGCTGACGTCGGATGAAAGAAGACAACGTCGCGTGGACGTCCCCGTTCCTGGGTACTCCGGCTCATTTAAATGACATATGAGCTCAAACTGCATTTCTGCGGGACCCCGGGCTCTGCCTTCCTCCTCCCCGTGGACACAGGGAGGGCGTGGCCAGGCTGCATGGGGAGCGCCTGGGGGTCGGGCGGCCCTGGGTGCTGCAGGGGGAAACCGGTCGGGTGGGCTCAGGGCACCAGTCGGGGTCAGAGTCCTGCTAGTCAAGGAAGACACCACTCACCAAAGCTGCTCCTGGGGCGTCTTGCTACAGGTTGGGTCCTTCGTCCGTTCAAGCGGCATTTACTGAGCAGCAACGCGTTGGGCCCGTGTGGGAGTCAGTGCCAGGCGCGAAAGGCCCTCTGGGTTTCCGGAGCTGAGGGGTGGGCTGCAGACAGCAGCAGAGGCCTGATCCCCAGCAGGGATTTGAAATTTGGGGTGACAGATGAACCTGGATGCAGGTCCGTGGCGTCAGAAGCCATCTGGTCCTATGGCTACAGGAGGGAACCTTGTGTGGGCTGTGTGTATAAGCACACACACACACACACGTGCACACACATTTACACACATGCATGTACCCAACACACACGTACACAAATATGTACACACGCATGTGTGCACAAATACATGTACCCAACACACGTGTGCAAACATATATATGTGCAAACATATACGCGTGTGTGCCTGATACATGTGTGTGCATATGCACACGCATGTACCCAGCAGACAGATGCATACGTTTATATGAATGCACCACGTCTACACATACACATGTATGCACTCGCATGTATCTGACAGATACAGGCACACACGCACATGTGTTGCACACGGACACGTGTGGCTCGTGTGTGCACGCGTCTATGGCGAGACTGCTGAGCCCACAGCATGCGGTGCTCCTCGGCGGGTCCCGCCCGTGATGTTGGAAGAACCACTTCCCTCTTCTCCTGTCTCCAGCAGACTCTTCTCGCTCACCAGCGGTTTATTCCTCTGGAATTTGAGGACACGCGTCGGGTCCTCTCTCTGACGCGCTGTGTGGTCCTGGGGAGGTGGCCCGCCTCTCCTCACGGGCGTCATCTCGTCATCTCTCTGGATGAAAATGACCCGGTTTTCCTCCTTCCTCCTCAGCACGTTCCTGTCCAGCAGGTAACCCGTCCCCGGGGACTCCGAGTCCGAATTTCCCAGAGGAGAACTTCGAGCCCATCTCAGGGATCAGCTTTCTCTGTGGATTCACCGAACGCCTGAGGCCACCTATCGGCGCCTACAGACCTCGCAAGTCAAGAGGAAGACTCCGGCGGATCCGGAGTGAACACATCACACGTTTGTTGAATGGATTAGCCTGTGACCCAGGAAGAGGGCAAAGCTGGTTCCAGGAGCAGCGGAGGGCAGAGTGCTCCGTCGTGAGGCCAGGAAGGCACGTTCGAGTGTCTTCTGAGGAACTGGCAAGTGATTGCTGCCCTACGGGGAAACAGACCCCGTTCTCAACCCCCGACCGTGGGCCCTGTTCTAAGTGTCCAGGACCCTCAAACACACGGTGCAAGGAACAAGCTGTAAGCCCAGAGGACAGAGTAACAAGCACTTAACGATCACATGCTTGGGGGGAATCTTTCCTTTTAATATATAAATTTTATTAATTTCTGGAGAAGGGCACGGAAGAAGAGGCTGTGCTGAGCCGAGCCCACAGGAGAGCCTCCAGCTGAACAAGAACAGACTCGTAAGGGTGATGTCTGGAGCCCCAGCGGCCCACGGGGAGCCAGAGCAGCGGGAGCGCATCGCCTCACCCCTGCTCACTCCCCGGGCTCCTGCCTCCCGCGTGGCCCAGGGGGCTTGGCTGCTCCACTGCAGAACGCAGAGCTCCCCGTGACCCCATGTCAACCACGTCAACCACGCCATCTGTGCCAACCTTGGCTCGTAAAGAATCCGGTCATGGGAAAACCAGTTTGGGTGTGCCACACGTCGTGAGGTGGGACCTGACAGCCACAGGACATCTTTTTCATGTGCCTCCTCTGACTCACTCGTCTAAGGAGGAAGGTGTCCCCGCGGCCACGCTCTCTGGGGTCGGACCAAGATCCCCCTATGACCATGCTCTCTGGGGTTGGACCGCACTTGGGGGGCTCACCCTAGGCCACCGAGCTGAGCGTCCACCTGCCCCCAGGCGCGTGCTGCAAGTCCAGCGGGCTGCCGCGGGCCTGGGAGGAGGCTGGACCGCAGCCGCGCACCCCCAGATGCTCGGCAGGGCCGTCTCCATGTTTTCTGGGGAAAACTTGGCTTCCGAGTCTATTCAGCCCCATTCCGGGCCGAGGACAGCCCTGGCATGTGGGGCCGAGTTCACAGCCTGCGGCCCTCACTTCTCCGACAGGTCCGCGCCGGCGAGGCCAGGCCGGGCTGCAGAGGCGGCGACTTGAACTTCGCAAGATGTTTGACACGTCTTCAAGGCCTGGTGGGAAGTGTGGACACTCGGGGCGTCGTAGTAACGTTCAGGATCCCCAGAGGTGTGGCACGGGACAGCACCCGTGTCCCCCCGCGGCTGCTCCACAGCAGAGCCCAGTGCTCGGAGCCAGCATCGTTCGGGGCCAAACCAGGGTGACCGTGTCCCTGTGGGACGTGTGGCCCCGTCAGGACACAGGTAGGGCTGTCATGGCGGAGGGTGGCACCCGGGAGCCAGCAAATGTGCGAGTGCACGTGTGGCCCCAAGTGTCTGTGGGGTCGAGGCTGAGGAAGCGGGCGGCGGCGCCTCACCCGCTCCAGACACGCTTCTCCACACGCCCCGCGGGAGCAGACCCTGTCGTCCTGCTCACTGACACGGTCACCCCGGGCCACACACTTCCTGTGACTCAGTGACGGGAGTGACCGGGAAGGGCGGGCTCATTGCGACCCGAGTGGGAGCCAGGAGCGGAGGTCAGGGACGGCTGTCCACCCGGAGGAAGCTTCTGCGGCCGGAGCTGCCGGGCCTGGGAGCTGCCGGAGTCGCGTCGATGACCTGGACGCAGACAGGGAGCAAAGCTGGCGACATCCTCAAGCTGAACAAATCCTGGAAAGACCCTAAAATCTGGCGATGGCCAGCAAGGTGGCCCCTGAGAGGGACGACCGGGACGTGGCATGTTTGGGACAGAGCAGCCAGCCTGCGTGGACGAGGCTCGCAGGGCAGACTCCTGCCTCCTCCTCGCTCGGGAAACTCCAGGTGGTGGGAAGGAGGCTGAGAGTCACGGCCGGGGCGGAGCCCACGCAGCAGAACCTTCTGGCTCCGGCCCGGCCCTTTGTAGCTCGTTTTCGCTCGTGGTACCTCCTCCGACAGAGCCTCTAATCTGTGCGGGGCGGGGGGTGGGGGCAGGGATGTCACTGGACCCACGTCATCGATGGGGCTCAGAGAGGCCACATGACTTTCAGGGTTTCAAAGAGCTGGGTTTGGAAACCGGGTGGTTTATTCCAAATCCCACATTCTTCTCGAAATGCCCGGCCCCAGGGGACCCCTGCGGGACAGCTGAGGGAGTGCCCCCAGGACTGCGAGCCCCGCGGAGGTCAGATGTGGGGGAGGAGCCCTTAGGCATCCGGACCAGACAGAGGAAGGAACCAGACCTCATCGCTTCACCAGCAGAGTCGCGGGACGGAGGGTTCTCCACCCAGAGCGCCCCGTTCATGGATAAAGGAAACGGATCCCTTGAAAGTGAGGGGCTGCAGGGAGCATCTTCCATGTGACTCTTTCTTAGGGAATGCGCTAGGGGATGAGCTGTGATCAACCCGAGATGACTAGGAAATCCGGGACAAAGGGTCAGCAACAAGCGTGTTGGAGCGAACGAGCCGGGAGCTGGAGGGGCTGTGAGCGAGAGGACAGGACGCGAACGCCTTCTGCCTCAACAATGAGGCGCCCGAGGAGCCACTGTCAAGGGGAGGCACGTCCACTAATGTGACTAAAATGACTCTGATTTTTCATCAGAACCGCGAGGAGACGAGCGATGACATTTGGGCACAGAAGCAGCCGTAACAACTCAGATGTAGTCGGTACTGAGAAGAGTAGCTTTTGATTAAAGCCGGAGGAGCAGGAAGGAAAGAAAGAGCAGCGGGAGGGGGAGGGGAGAGAAGCCGCGTCGTCGTCGCTCTCACGAGGGAACCCATGGACCCTGTCTGAGGACAGAGGGACGCACAGCCCTGTAAGGAGGCTCGGTTATAAAGGACACGACTGGAGCACAAGCACAACCTTAAATCTCAAAATAGTTAACATTCAAGACGTGTGCAGGAACAGACCCCACAGAAGAAGACTGTTTGAATACATGTGTGCCTGGGAAAACTGCTCCATATCCATCCACACAAACACGCGCACACACGTAATATATACATACATGTATCAGGAATCGAGAGAGAGAGAGAGAGAGAGGTAGACACAGACATAGTCACGTACTCTGTATCTACATGCATGGACAGATACGTCCAGATGTCACAGCACAAAGTAATTAGCATAAACACATTTGTCATACAGTGAATGTAAAAGAAATTAACTACTAAAATAAAATAAACAAGGTTCTCAAATTGGATTATTGCATTAAACATCTACCAGTCACCCCCAAATTTAGCGGCTGAAAACAACAGTCACTACGTATTGTGTCTCAAGGTTCTGGTGGCTCAGGTGTTGGGGGGGGGACTGGTGGATGCCGGTCTGCTCAGGGTGCCGGCTGGGGGCGTGGGCTCATCCGAAGGTTCAGCTGGGCCAGGAGACTCCACGACCAAGACGACTCCTTCCATGGCCGGCCAGATGGGCTCTTTCCACGTGAGCCTATCCACAGCTCGACTTGAGTCTCCTCGCCGACAGGGCATCTCACTTTTCAGAACAAGCAACGCCGAGCCCACAGCAGGAGCTTTTATAGCCTAGAGTTGGGAGTCACACACCACCATCCCCGCGTCTTCTGTTGGTCATGCAGACCAGCTCCGGTTAATGAGCCGGGAGCCCACCCGAGGGGCAGAAGACCAAGAGATGAGAATCTCTGGATGCCCTCTTGGAGCCTGGCTGCTACTCCAGTTCTGCGGCTACCTTCAAGACAGTCACCCAAGGCCGTTATTTAAAAAGGTTAAAAAATCAAATATAAACAAAGACATACCAAAAAAGAAAGTCAGTCCCCAGTTTTAATAGAAGACTGCTATTTTTTCCACCAAAAAACATTAAGTAAGATAAAACAAAGGCCCTTTGAATCCTTGAGCATTATGATTTATGATCAAGATGTCATGGTCATAAATATTGATACGCTAAATATTATAAAAGAAATTTTCAAAAAGCAGAAATGACAGAGAATACAGGAAAATCAGCAGACGCCTGTGATTTACAGGAGGTTCAGTCTGCGCTGTCTGGTTGTGTTACCCCGTTTCCCCTTGAACATATTCTTAGCATCCCATTTTAGACAATCTCTTGGCTTTCTGGCTGTATCTTTTTGAGTTATTCTGTCACCAGTTTTCCGGGGTTATGACAAACTTACCTAACATCTTGCAGTCCATTGAGAGGGGACCCTTGGCTCTTTCAAGAGCACTGGAGAAGCCTTCCTGTCACACCGTGCCATACCCCGCACTGCTCATGTCATCGTGGTCACGTTGACTAAGTCCACATAAACACTACACCCAGAAAACGCTAGAAAATTTGCTCTCGACAGTCACATGCATTTCCCAGAAGTGCAGAGGCGCAAAGGAGCGCATCACCTTTACCCGAGTACCTCCTGTTTCCGTTGCTCTAACACCATTCACGGGAACCGGCCAAGTTATAAATCAGGAAACACCCACGTTCGTTTCAAAAAGGAGAAATAACATAGAAAACATTTTCTGACCCTAGTGTAGCAAAACTAGAGCGTGCCACAATCACAAAACCAAATACAGCCCGAGAAATTTTACAATTCCCTACTGATCAATTTTTAAGTCAGAGGGACATTTAAAGCAAAATTACAGAATTTCGGGGAAATCATCGTCCCTGAGATACTATACAGCGTCTGTGCGACCCGAACAAAGCACACTCACAGACGGGACTGTTTGTGTCAGTAAAAAAGAAAGACAGGAAATGAGTTCACCATCTTGTTCAGAAAGTTGGGGAAAGCGTGCTGTGAACCATCACACAGAGGGGAGCAAAGACTCCGTAGCGACAACAGAGAAAATGCTCTGAGACATGAGAACAGCTGAACTGATGAATAAACCACGCGCGGGTTAATTTCTAATCAAAGAAGAAGTGAGGAAAATGGAAAGCACAAAGCAAGGAAGGCGGGCGACGCACACCCCAGGTCTGGGCTAACGTGTCCTCCAGGTCCGGGCTAACGTGTCCCGCTCGCCCGAGCACGGAACACAACGCCCAGAGCTGTCACTGCTGTTACGAGTTTTGGCCCCAGTTGACCCGTGGGGCAATGAGGCTCCAAGAGGTCCTATGACCCCTGTGCGCCTCCCAAGTCCCCCGACGGTGGACCCACAGCCAAGCCCAAGGCCGAGAGGCAGTGAAGCCCTTTCCGTCTGGGGTTGACCCTATCGGTCAGTGAGGTCAGCTCGGCGTTTCCCGATCACTGGGACCAGGTTGGCCTCAGTCTGAATGCGTTTACGAGCACCCCAGGGAAGATGGAGCATGACCCCTCCCTGACCGCCAGGCCAAGGGCACGGCCGGCTTCTGTCTCATGCAGCAACGGACTTGCAACAGGGAGCCTGGGAAGGAGGTCACGACCTCTCCTGCTTCTAGCCCATCACCTAGTTTTCCAGGTAGCCGATGAAGATAGAGAAGTGGCCTCCAAGAAAAGGAAATACGTGAACGCCCTTTGACTTTCGTGCTGGTGGCCAGGCGAGATGACGACAGGCCATGCGGTAACGGGAAATAAAGCAGCTGCGTCACAGCACGCCTCCAAATCAGTTTTCAGATTGATTGAAGCTCAACACAAAATATACACCGTGAAGGCTAAAATCCTAGAGAGGAAAAGACACTAGCACCTTGGAGAAAGGATAAATATGTAGCAAGAAACATGGACAAAACATCTGAACAGGCGATTTCCAGAAGGTGGTAATGAAATCTTTGTCCGAGACATTCCAGAAAATCCGCTCAACCCTGCTAAGGACCGCTGAGTGCCGGTCATCTCAGTAAAGGTTTCCAAGTGCTGCTGGCGGGGAAGCCTGGCGGGGCAGTGCACTGGCCTTGGGGAGGACAGCCGTGCCAGCCTCCTAGGGCTGCTGTGACGAGCGCCACAGGGTCTCATGCTCTGGAGCCGGATGTCCGAGCTCAAGATGTGGCAACCGCGGCTCCTACTGAAGGTTCTGGGAAGGTGTCCTCCCTCTGCACCACCCCCGGCCCCCGCTTCTGGGTCTGGCAGTGGTGTTCTCCCTGTGCGTCTCTGTGTCTCTGTGTGTCTCCGTCCCCTTAGAAGAGCACCAGTCATTGGACTTAGGGCCCACCCTAATCCAGCGTGACCTCATTGTACCTTGGTTATCCGCAAAAAGCCCATTTCCAAATAAGGTCACGTTCAGGGACCTCGGGTGGATGTGAATTTTGAGGGGACTCTGGTGAGCCCAGTACAGCAACTTAGCAACACCTTTCTATTTTAAATATTCCTGTTCTTGTCCTACAATCTTCCTATAGATATGTTTGTGTCCTGCAAACACTCTGGGCAGCCTGTCTGACCAAGGCTGTAGGAACAGGCTCGCCGCAGCCTGTGAGAGCACCATCCTTGGACCAAAGCACAGTGGCAAGCCCAGGAGCCACTGTGCTCTCTCCTCTGTCTTCCGAGCTCTACCTCCGAGGGCACGAGCACCCTCTCACCGACTAACTTCCCTCCCAGGCCGCACGCCTACGCGTCTACCACAATCTGCAGCTCCATCTTCCTCCCTGGCCTCCGGCTTCCCGAAGGTTCCCACAAACAGATGACTGTGTTTCTTCACGAGAATCAGATGACATCAGGCCGAACCTGAAACCTTCTTTGACTTCTGTGATGGGCCGAATACACGTGTCCCCCTAAAATTTCTCTGTTGAAGCCCAAATCCCTGGTGTGGCTGTTTTTGGAACAAAGAAGTCATTAGGGTTATGGGAGGCCTCAGGTGAGCTGATAGGGTAGGATTAATGTCCCTATTGAAGACACAGCAGAGAGCCTGCTCCCCCCCTGCACATGCACCCAGGAGAGGCCATGGGGGCCCCCGCTGGGAGGGCAGCCACCTGGCTGGGAGGAGTCCCCACAGACCCTAACCAGCCGGCACCTTGACCCAGGACTGCCCACGCTGAGAACCAGCCTCAGACGGGAGCATCTCTGGGCTGCGGCCCCCAGGCCGTGGTATCGGATCCTGTACTCTGAGCCAACCAAAGCAGCTCTGTCTCCCGTGGGATAACACCCCGAGGCTTTGCCCTGGTCGCCTCCCAGCTGAGTGGTCTGGTCCCCACGCAGCTCCAGTCCCCAGTCTCTGGTCCCCATGCAGCCCAGTTCCCATGCAACCCCGGACCCTGGTCCCTGGTCCCCATGCAGCCCCGGTCCCCAGTCCTGACATAGCCCAGCACCACAACAGCTCCAGTCCCCATGTGGCCCCAGTCCCCAGTCCCCGGTCCCCATGCAGCCCCTGGTCCCCAAGCAGTCCCGGCTCCTGGTCCCCATGCAGCCCTGGTCCCTGATCCCAACGCAGCCCAGCACCACACAGCCCCAGTCCCCACACAGCTCAGGTCCCCAGTCCCCATGTGGGCCAGGCTTGCTCCTGCCCCAGGCACACAGCCTGGGCTCTGCCCTCCTCCCCAGGCTCCTCACCACAGACGCTGCACCAGCAGACCTTCCTTGAACACGGAGTCTAAAGAGCGCACAACCCTCAATTTCTACTTACCTGCTGGTATTTCTCCCCTACAGGATCCATCACCACCTAAAATTAGCTCTCTGTTCCCTTCATCGGCCTGTTTTGTGAGTGGCCCCCACCAGGGAAACGCTCAGGGGACAGGCCCTGGCCTCCCTTGCAATGGGACGTCGTCGGAGCTCAGAAACAGGGATCAGGCATGTTCATCGAGAGACGCAAATACTACAAACAGAAGCTTTTACTCAACATGTGTGAAACCCTTCTGTGGAGAACAGCCGTCACAGTGAGGTCCAGGGCCCTGGGGGGCTTCGAGGCCCTGCTAGGGGGCTGTGAGCTTGAAGCAGTTTTTCTAACAGGAGCACAGTGTTTGCCCTTTTCTGCCTCATTTCGAGCGGCTACAGGACATTGGCGCAGAGAGAAGGCGGAGCAGACCCGAGAGCCCAGCCGTCCGCGACAGCGTGAAACGCCAGTCTCCTCCGCTATAGCTTTCGTTCTGGCATGGTTATTTTCATATGAACATATTACACATACTAACATGTAACGGGGTTATTTTTCTTTTAAAATGCGTTTATTTTAATTTCCCAGTTTTCATTTCCAGTACGGCAGGTGTCAGCGGACGTAATCCACGTCAGTGAAAGTCTTCAGGATCATCAATGATTATTTTAAGAGTGTGCGGGGGTCCCGAGACCACAAACCATGAGAGGGGCAGCCACAGACCCTGTCCAGCCGTGGACGAGGCCACAGGAGTCTGCTGCACCCACGTTCCCTCGTCACGTTAAACAGACACGCTACAGACCAGCGTGTACAGCTTGACCTTCCCGTGTGAAGTCAGAGAAACGGTAATAATCATTTGTTTAGCCGCAACCCTGCACGTGCAGGGGTCCTCACAGCCCACTGGCCAGGGTTTATGGGGGGACATCCGGGAGGGAAGTGACAGGAGGTGGGGGGAGGGCCTACTTCTTCCTGTGTGCATTTTTATACAATGGTACTTATTCCTTTATTACCCAGACTCTTCTTTTAATTTTAATTTTTATTAATGTAAGTCGGAGGCCGGCGTGGGCCTTGGAGTCAGGACCCTGAGATCAAGACCTGCGCCGTGATCAAGAGTCAGACACTCAACAGGGTCACCCAGGCACCCCCAGACTCCTTTCTGAAGAAGGCAGGGACGTGAAAGCCCGAGGAGGCCGGGCTGGCTGGCTGGGGGCTCTCGGGAGACGGAGGCCCCGCGCGGCAGCAGGAGCCTGAGGCCAGGATGTGGGCTGCCCGGGGCCTTGGAAGCCCTGGTGGGTGCGCGAGGGTGTGAGTGGCGCCGACACCGGGCAGCGTGCTGCAGACCGGGGCTCCGTAGGTCGCGGGCCCTGCGTCTGTACTTGGCAGCTCCAGGGGCCTCTGCTGGACACACACGTCCGAGAGCTCAGAGCTTGGCAGGGGACTCGGGAGGGGACCCGGTCGTGGAGGAATCAGAAATGAGGCTGGGACGGCCCATGGGGAAAGCCCCCTTCCACCAGGGCGACAGGAGGCACCGTGGTTCCCGGAGCGCCCCTCCGCACAAGCCTCGGACATTGTCACGGCCCCTGGAGGTCGCTCTGAGGCAGGTGGCACTGTCCCCAGTGGACCGACGCACGGCTGTGGTGGGGAATGTGCGGCACTTACAGCTGGAAACCTGCAACCATCCGTGACCTTGAGAGAGCACCTTCCTGGGCTCAGGTTCCCGCGGTGTCCCCTGCCGGTGGGGGTGGGGGAGGCTGGCGGATCCCCGCCCAGGGGCACCGATAGACGGGTGAAAGGCAAGCCCTGCAAAAGCCCGCCTCTTCCCCAACCACGGTGGGGGAGATCACGGATGAACGGACACTTTCATTTTGAGTTTCTTTTCCCTGGGCGTTCTTCTCCAGCCCCCACACTTCTGCCCTTGTCTTTCTGAGCAGACGTCAGTGTCGCTTTGGTCCCCACTGACACTGGTTCCCTGTAGCTGAGCAGCTGGTGGGGGGCGGGGACACGCAGCAGAGTCTCGGGCCCCCAGCGCACAGGGCCACCATGAGAACCACAGGTGTGGAGGTCAGGAACAGTGCTTTGCACAGTGCCCAACGCTTGCAACCAGCGGCAGCCGACAGGACCAGGCTGGCAGGTCGGCTGCGGTTCTATCTCCTTTCAGGTGAATTCTCCGCTGAAAGCCTAAGCAATTAGGGTCCTGGTTTGCTCTGAGCGGCTCACGCAGTTTCCAAACTCCGAGTCAGGCTTGATGCTGGTGGTTTCCCTTGGCAACGTGCCCCTTGTTACCGGCACTCAGCCTCGGCGCCACTAGAAACCTCCGGTCACCACGTCTTCCCGTTTCGCGCCCCACTTCTAATGGAGGCACTGGGAATCTCCAGATAAAGAGCTTGCAGGGCACACAACCCCAACTTCAACTTCAGGCCGTATTGACCCTTGAGGTAAATATTGATTTGGTATTTAAGTTGCATCAATATTTACCTCTTAAGTCAATAAAGCTTGATGTGCTTCTCCATTGACGCGGGTATCTGCTTGGACTTTCTCCCACTTCCAGCCCGCATGCAAGCAGCGTGGGGAAGAGAAAGGCTCTCTCCCAGGAAGGGCTCCTGGGTCCCGCATGGTTCCCAGGTCCGACACCGACGTCTGACTGACGGCGGCACGTCCACGTAGTTGGAAGCTGGCGCGGGTCTGTTGGCTCCGGCTGGTGAACCGCATCGTAAGGAGAATGAAACATGGTTTCTCCCTTTGGACGGACGAAACATAGTTACACTGATCTCGGCTGGTACTGCTCGGGAGCAAATTTCTGGGGAGAGTGATGAAAACCATCAGATGGCCTTAAAACTGGGACCAAGGAGATGAGGGGCTCTGGTTTCCATGGGTGAGGCCCTGCGGGAAGAATGGCGGGGGGGCCCTGCCATGCCTCACAGCGCGAAGGAGCCCGTGCGTCTCTCATACCCAAACCTGTGCATGCCCCGCCCTGGGGGGCAGCACCAACGCCACCTGCTGCAACCGGACCCTGGGAGGTGTTCTAGGGTCGCATCATGGGAAGGGAGAGCCGGGAGGTCAGGGGGCTGAGCCTCTCCACCTACAGAGGACAGAGATGGGGCTGGGACAGGCTCTCCCGCTTCCCAGGGTGGCAGCCCTTCCTCAACACTGGCTTAACCAGCCAGTAGGAGCTCTGCACGCTCTGCGGTCAAGGGACAGACTTAGACAGCCTTTACAGGGTCCAGCGGTCAAGTTCTCGAGCCAACGTACCCGAGCCCCAGGTGCCCAGACATTGGGTCTGACAGCACTTTGGGTGTCCTCAGTGAGGGTGTTTCTGGATGGGGTTGGCGTTTGAATGTGCGCACTGAGAAAAGCTGATTGCCCTCCCCAACCGGGACGTCGGTCTTCGGCTGCCCCCACTGGCTTCCTGGCTCTCCAGCTTGCACGTGGCTGCGTGTGGGACCTGCCAGCCCCTGTAGTCACTTCAGCCCACTCTTCACATGCACGCGTGTATGTGTCTACATCTCCCACAGCCTCCGTTTCTCTGGAGCTCACCCTGGGGTGAGCTGTGCTGCACTCATGAATCTGAAGCCTGGGGCTTCCCCGGCCTCTGACCCTGTGTCAGCACAGATGCGACCGTGACCTCTCTTGGCCACCGAGGGCCTGATCGGGGTGATCCCCTGGGATCGCTGGACTGCATCTGGGGTCATGGAACAGGTCTGCAGAGCGTGTGGGCTTCGCCACGAGCGCCGTCTGTCTACACAGGACTCCAAGCGTCAGGGAGCACAGCCTGGGTCGGCACGCACGGTGAGTCTGGCGTGGGGGCGGTCACCGCTGTCCCTGGGGCAGCTGGGAGACCTCGTCAGGGGCGCAGGTCTGCGGTCAGGCTGTGTGGGGGTGAAAGTCTCCCGAGAACCCCGGGGGGCCCCACAAGCTCCTTCCTGCCCAGCCACATGTGTGTGAACAGCACGAGTTTCTTCATCTTCTTCAACCAAAACATGTCCTAGCAGAAGAGTGGCCGAGGCGGACAGGAAAGCCCAGCATCTTCAGCTCAGCCAGTCAGCGAAGGGATTTACAGAAACATAAAGATGGCTGTTTGCCCTGAAATACGTATGTTAAAATATAACAGATTTATCCTCGCTATTTCTAAATGAATTAACAAATACGGTTAAGTGTTTTTGGTTTTGTTTTCCAATACAGAGCGTTTCTCATCGGTAACTGCGGACACCGCAGATATCCACAGGGGTGACTGGCAGGAAGAGCGGCTCCGTGCGTCCTCCCTGGCGGGGTCCAGGCGAGCTCCGGATCGCAGCTCTGTCCCCGCCCCCACGACAAACCAGCACCTTCCGTTCCTCCGCACCTGCCTGCGGGCCCCTCCGGTGAGGGTGAGAACTGCAAACACACCTGGCTTTCCGCTTCCCAGGCTCTGTTCTAAGCCGTTTGCAAATATTAAGTCAGTTGACCTCCATGTAATGCCGTGAGGTGAGCATTATGTATTACCTCCCATTGACGGGGGAAGCCCAGAGAGGTTAAGGCACTTGCCACTGGTCACACAGCTGGGAAGGGACGGAGCCAGGACCCACAGGCAGCCAGGCGCCAGGCCCTTCGTCGCTGGGCTGTGCTGTCTCCCATGCCAAATTACGAGTTACTGACGCTCCCCGTCCGCGTCCTCTCAAACCACACTTGCATTTTAATAGCCAACTTTGATGTCCTGACTCTGGGTTCACAGTCACAGGTGGTGCGGCCTTCCGGGGCGGAGACGTGTGGGTTTGTGCTGCGTGTGTCCTACTCGGCTGAGGTTCCCCCACAAATATGCAGCCCGGGGGGTAAACAGCAGAATCGTACCTCCTCCCAGTCTGCAGTCTGGAAGCCTGAGGTCGGGGCGCGGCAGGGTGGGCTCGTCCCGACGCCTCGCTGACGTGTGCCTCCACACCTGCCAGGCACGTCGCTCGCCAGGCCTCGGTTAGGGCCACCCAAAGCCACTGTGCCTCCTCGTAACTCCTTGCCTGCAAAGATCCTGAGTCCAGATGAAGTCACGATCGGAGGCATAGGGGGGCAAGGGCGTCCAACGCAGGTGCCTAATCCAGGCCCCGACAGTACCTCCCACCACAGCTGTGCGCCCGACACTTCTGCAACCCGAGCGCCGCCGCGGGTGTGGGACCACGGACAGCCTAGGGAGTGGGACAAGCCCCAGATGGGGGCCGGATCAAGGGGGTGCTCAGAGCCGAGGCATTCCTGGGTTTGGTCTGTGTTTCTCTCTCTTCTCGCTCCTCCCCCCCGGCTGGCAGTGGACGGGACATGAAGACTGTTTCTGTGGGGAGTCCTCGTGCTGCGCACCTGGACCCAGCAGCTGTGACCTTCCTGCTGCAAACACGGTTTCTCCAGGTGGCCCCGCAGGCCAGGCGCCACGGGGGGAGGCCCGTCTCTCACCAAGTACCCCCAGAGTTGTTTGTGGTAGGCAGTGCTCATATCCCATTCACCGGAGATAAACTGAGGCAACATGCCGGGATTCAGCAGAGGCCCCATCCCAGCTTCCCGGGAAGGCAGCTTCTGCACTCTCGGCCCACACACAGCGGGGTCACCAGGGGAGCCTGGCACCTTCCACAAAAGCTGTTTTGCAAAATTAAGATAAAGGAACGTGCAGATTTACAGAAGTGAGAGGCTGGGGGTTGATTATCGGCTAATCCAAAGGCCTCCCAGAGAGGTTCATGTTCGGCAGGAGGGCGCTCCGGGAGTGCCAGGGGCCAGCCGGCCCGCCCTTCCCCTGCTCCCGAACACGCCTCCCAGTCACGTTTGTTCCCAACACTTATCACACTGTGCAACTTGATTAAACAACAGGTCAGCTGTGGCCACCGGAGCTCTGTTTCTACGAAAACAGAGTCCAGCGACTTTGGGAAGTCTCCATAACGAGCTTGCCTTAAAAGAGTTGCCATTGTATTAGCTGTGGACAAAACACTTATAGAAAATAGAAAACAGGGAAAACTGGGCTGCCTGGGTGGCTCAGCGGGTTAAAGCCTCTGGCTTCGGTTCCGGTCATGATCTCAGGATCCTGGGATCGAGCCCCGTATCGGGCTCCCTGCTCAGCGGGGAGCCTGCTTCCCCCTCTCTCTGCCCCTCCCCCTGCTTGTGCTTGCACTCTCTCTCTTTCAAATAAATATATAAAATCTTTTTTAAAAAAACGTCAAAGAGAAAATCATAAAAATGCGCAACTCTATGCTAAGGTCACATTCGATCTTTAGTTCTCAATCCATCTTATTTTTAAAACTTTCTTATCGAGGTATAAAAAAAATCCATAAACTAATCTTATTTGTACAGCTTGTGTAACTGCCATGTGATTTAGGCTTGTCTAGCTACTCCATTCCAGGGTTATCTCCAGTCCACTTGTTCAGTGCACAGCACACTCTACAAGCCTTGTCCCCACAGAGCACACAGCACAAGGCATCTTGTGATGCTTCTCCACATGAATTCTGGGGCTTGACTAGATGTACTCACCAAGGCCAGTGACACCCTTAACTCTGCACATAGTAGGTCCTCAGTGTTAAGTGTTGGTCCATGAGGAGCCCACTTGGCACTTGTTTCTAATTTGGGGGAGTCAGCACAGATGTGGGCAACTGGACCCGCTCCTTCTCCCCCCATGCACACTGAACACCCCCCGCCCCAGGCACTGAGTTCGTAAGGTCATGGGGCAAAAAGGCCATGAATCCTTTGAGGGCAGGACTGTGTCTTTTTAGCTCTGGGTCCCCAGACACCAGAAATCAAAGGGTGGCGTCAGCCTCGTCTGTCTCTATCAGATGTTGATGTTCAAGATCGTGAGCTCAGAGACCAGCCTGGTGGCTGGAACCATGCCCCGCCCCCTCCCCCGCAAAGCTATGTCCAAGTCCCCAAAACCTGCGAACATGACCTTATTTGAAAATGGGCTCTTTGCAGATGTGACCAAGTGACGGGTGTGGATGAAGGTGGCCCCAGCCCCACAGCTGGTGTCCTCACCGGAGAGAGGAGGGATCTGGGCCACAGAGAGGAGCAGGCCCCGTGAAGAAGGCAGAGGGGGCCACTGCGAGCCGTGCCGCCGAGCGCCACGGACGGAAGTGTAGCGGGAGCCGGCAGCGAGGCCTGGAGCCCCACGAGTCTCCGTGCAGCCTCTGGGAGGAGCTTGATGCTCTGAGCCTCCCGGCGGGTCTCTTACGGGTGGCTTGAGGAGGACCGGAGTCCCAGCCCCGCACCCCGCTGCAGAACCCCGTCAGAGGCCCACTGCCCGGGCCGCGGTGGCTTCTTCTTGTTGCCTTGTGCTCATCCCACACAACGGGCCAGCTCTGGGGGAAACGCCCGCGACCCTCGTCCCTCCTGCTCTGCTCCTCGGTGACCCGGCTTTGCCAGCTGCTGTTTGCCCATGGTGGGGTAACAGGGGCCCGGGGTGGGGGGCCACCCACCCACGGCTGCCCGAGGCCTGTCAGGAGACGCCTGGGCCCAGAGCCCACCATCCCGCGTGAGGGTGTGGATGGCCAGGCTGCATCTCAGGATGGCCCCAGCCGGGGTGAACCAGAATAATGGAATTAAATCTGGCTTCTTTTCCCAATGTACCCGTATTTCACTCAGAGATACGCATCTTCAGCCCAGAAGATACCCTAAGTGTCTATAAGGCTGATTCTTTTGCAAAGCCCTTCCTCGCCGTGACCTGCTCGCAGCCTGAGGTCAGCAAGCTGGTGCCTTTAAGCCTTTTGGACAGCTGAGGAGCCTCGGTGACCCAGGGTGGCAGGGCCAGGCGCCATGCCCAGGGGCTCCCAGAATCCCCCGACACCCAGTCCTGGGAGATCAGAGGCAGCTTTCAGACCAGCCACCCCCCAGCCCCATCCTCTGCCCAAGTCAGGCCCCACAGCTCCCTCCGCTCTGTGAAGCTGCCAGGCACAGGCGCTTCCGCACATTTCTGGGCTGTGACATCCCGCTGGGCTGCCGGGCTGAGGTCTGCCGTGGCTCAAACGTCAGCATGCCCGAGGGCTAGGATGCTTTCCAGAGCTTGTGGGTTCGAAGCCTGGGGGGCTGGGAGATGATGACACCATCTACCTGGATCCTGAGGTTACTGGAGAAGGTGCCTACGTGACAGGTGACATGAGCTCAGCTCGGGGAAATGGCAAAGAAACAAAGTAAACCATTTCAGGCCTGATGTAGCACACAGTCTGCTTGCAGCGCTGAAATATGTACAAATGAAGCCTCTGAAACACGTTCCCCGGGGACTTGTCCGTCGGCGCCAAACGACGTCCGGGCTGCCTGCCCGAGCACCGACAGAAACGCGGGACTCGCCTGCAGGGGAGGAGAGTAGTCCTGGAGGCCTTCCTGGAGGAGAGGAGGAGTCTCAAGTCAGGTTTTACAGGCCAGTGACGGGCGACCAGAACATTCCAAAACAAGAAGCACCGGCCAATACTCGGAAGCCCTTTATTCAGCAGTTTTGAGAGAAAACACGGAGAGCAAAGGTGGGGGCGAGGAAGGAGGGAGACCAGGCAGAGGCGGCAGAGACGGACGGAGCGACGGACGGAGCCTCCCATTCCGCCCGGGAACCAGCGCTCTGCGACACGAGTGCGCATCTTCTCAGGAAGTGTGCTTCCTCCTTCCTTTCCGCTTCTCCCCGAGTAAATGGTCTAAAACCTCCTGTCATGAGGTTTGCGTAGCTCCCGTGGCCCAGGTCAGCTTATTTAATTAGAGCGAGGATTTCGGCCTGCCAGCCGGAGCCGCGAGACCTCAGCCCTGCCGCCCTCCGACCCCGCATGGGGGAGGGACTCGCTCACCCTCTGACCCTGGAAGCTATTTTTATCCGCTTGATCTCAGTGTGATTAGCAAAGGCAATTAAGCAGTCACATCAAAGCTCAGGGCCAGCCGCCTCTCCCACACTCTCTAACAACCTGGAAGGGTTTACAGAAATGTGCCTAGAAGGAATCCAGCCTGGCCATGAATAACGCCACCTGAAAACATTAGGACAACCTGATTCCACCTCTGAAAGAATGTTCTGGAAACCAGGCGCAGGCAGAGGGCCCTGGACACCCTGCCCTGGTATTTCGTTGTGGACCCCTTTTTTTTTTCTTTAGTAAGAGAGTGTTATGTATTTTGGGGGGGGGGGTGGAGTTTCTGAAACAGAAGGAGCCGCCAATACTTATCGGCTACAAAATGAATCAGAGTAATGTTATCTGGGACAGGTTGATAAAGGGGTTTCAGAATTGACCACTGCTTCCCGCAGCAGGCTGTGCCTCCTGGCCTGGCATGCTGGGCACTGCCTGGAAGACCGTGGGAGGGGGTGGGTGGCTCCAGCTTGAGGACCCCGTGCTAGACAGCCACCACGTAGCCGGTCATAGCCAAGCAGGGGGAGCAGGTCTGCAGGGCTCGGACGGAGTCAGACAGAGACACAGAGGAGAGCAGAGACAGAGACACAGCAAGAGCCGCAGAGAGACGGAGGCGAGGCTTCATGCCCTCGGTTCCTAGAGAATTCCTTTCCTTAAGCCCAACTATCTGCTCGCGTCACCCAGGGAGAGTGTCGGTTCTTTTCAACCAAAGGACTTCGATTAAACCCTCAATCAGAGCTGAGGAAAGTGACCGGTGATGTGGAGCCAGGGCGCGGGTCCCTGGGGCACCCCTGTGTGGTGGGAAGCCTGGTCACTCCACAGGGGGACATGGGGTATGTCCTGAAGAGCGAGTATGGGGGTTCACCCACCTCCAGCTACAGGAACCTAATCACAGAGCCCTAATCCGCCACCCCGCCGGGCTGGTCCGGGGGTCTGGTGCTGCTCCCAGCCGGCCACTGAGCACAGAGGGACGCTGAGGAGGGTTGGGTGGAGGCCTCAGAAAGTTCGAAGATGAAACTCCCAGTTAGAAGACAAGTCCTGGGGATGCCCGTACAGCACGGGGCCTCCAGTTAACAACACTGTACAGCTGACGGGGGGCTAGGAGAACAGTTCTGGGACTAGCACGGGGACCGACATTAACTCGTTGCGGTGATCACTTTCCAAAAGATACGTGATCCCTTCATTACGTGGTACGTCTAAAACTAATACAGGGCTATGTGTCAATTATGTCTCCATTTCAACCGTTAAAATAAAGCGCTGGTCCTACCGCTGGAGAGCAGGGAGACGGGGCCCCCCAGTGGACAGCTGCCTCCCCCGAGGCTCTGATCCTGTCCTGACAAGAAATCAGGAAGAGCCTGTCCCTCCGACCTCTCCCGGAAGTGCGCCCCCCCCAGGTCAAACCCTCCGACCGCAGCTCTCCGTCCCCACAGCCACCTCCCCAGGAGTCAGGTGTCCCGACACCCCGTCCTTGTCCTCCTCCCCTGAGTAAGTCTCATGGTGACTGGACCCGGGAATGTCGTCCAGCCACCAGCCCGCGTGTCTGGCCAGCCGCCACACGCTGTCTTATCACTCACTCGGGGAGGGATCCTTTGTCAAGGTCAGCGTCATTGATCTTCATAAAAGCAGTGAAATTCCAGTTATGCCGGCAACGCTCCCCTGACCTACATCGTGAACAGCGTCAGCCCAGACTGGCTCATGCACGGCATGAAAGGTACTGCACGTTGGGTAACTCAAGACAGCCTCCTCCGGACCGTCACATCCCCGTGTTGGCCACCAAAGAGCCTTGCTTGAGGACAATATGTAGTTCTACCCAAAGACCCCACAGGAGGGAGGAGCTCGGGTCGAGTCTGGCACAGTCACACGACGGTGTGCATATTGAAGACAGGTTTTTCTTGACATGGGAATGCCCAGGCCACTTTCCCTTCGGTGGAAAGGTTAGAAAACATCGTGTCTACGAACAGAAGAACACATGGCGACTCCGTAAGGGTGCTGGGCCAGAGGAGGACGCCTTGAGCGTGGGCAGCTCCCTCAGGGCGCCGAGGACAGCTAACGCACCCCCAAACCCTTGGTGTGAACACCACCCGGAGGCCTCACTGTTTACCCCACAGCTTTGTTCCCAAACTGGTTCTTTATGAGCTTTAGCCTGAGGCCAGGGATGGGGAGACGCCATCGTCACGCCGGGTCCACATTGTGGCAGGAGGAGAGGACGTGACCGCGTGTCCAGAGCCCCCTTTTGAAGGAGCTGGACCCACACGGCTCCCGTGTTGCACGGGCTGGGATGAGAAGCACGCACCCCCAGGCTCAGATGCTAGTGCCCGAGCACACGCACCCCCAGATGCGCTGGAGGATGTCCCGGGGCGCCCCCGTGCGTTTCTGCTCCTGGAGTCGGTCTCTGGGAGGAGCAACCTGGCCTTGGGTCTCCGTCACTGACACTGGGGTCACAGGCTCAGACGATAAACTGGCTTTGTCCCCCGCAAAGCATAGGATTCCCAGAGGCTGAACAATAGGGGACTCACTGGGGACATTTCCAGAGCCAGGAATTCGGCGCTTGGCCAGGGAGACCTGCAGGCCGCCGTGCCTGGCTGGCCACTGGGGCGGCCTCCACAGGCCATGGGATGCTCCTGTCTTAGCAGAAACCCAAGCCGCCTCCCACAAGGCTGCTCCCGGGATCGGCACAGTAACAGCCTCCCCAGTCACCACATCCTGATCCCCAGAACCTGTCACTATCTTAGGTTCCGTGTTAAAGGGGAATCAGTGACGTAGATGGGCAAAGGTTGCCAGTCAGGGGACCTTGAGCAGGGACAAGCGTCCTGAAACGCGAAAGAGCCAGAGGAAGACCAGCTGCCAGCGGCGGGTGGGGAGGGGCCTGGACGAGCCTGGGGGGGGGGGGGGGGGGGAAAAACCAGGGAACAGAGCCCCCCCCCCCCCCCTGGAGGAGCCGGCCCGCCAACGGCTCGACTGCGGCTGGGTGAGGCCCGCCGGGGGTTCTGACCTGCAGGACACCCATTTGCGTTGTGTGAGGGCACGAGGCGTGTGGGAGAACCCCCTGCCCCCCACCTCCCCCCGCAGCTGGCCGGCCTTGGGCAGGCGACTGAGCAGTCTGAGAAGGGTGGGGGCCGCCCGCGGCGGGTTTCCTCTGCCTTCCCACAGAACATTCGGGTGTTTCCTCTTTATTCCTACCCGGCCGACTATTCCTTTCCTGACATCAACTCAGCAGGATAAACACCAGTAATCCAGCCGATGGCAGAAATTAGGAATGTTCTTCCATGCACCCCTCCCCCCAGCGGACAAACAATTCGTGCTGGGGGCGGAGTTGGCCGCACCTTTGTGCCATGCAGTCCTGAGTGTTTGAAGGGAGTCCCCCTCCCCCCCACACCTGACAGGTGCGTCGAGGGCCCCAGGTGCTTGAGAGGCGGTCCGCTGCCCGAGGCTCTCGGGCTTCCTCCCTTTCACAATTAACCCCTCACTTCCAACACTAACCACCTTTCAAGAACTGGAAAACACATTATCTGCCAAATAATTCAGGTAGTCGCCTGGCAAATGCCCTCTCAGAGAGTGGTGAAGTCAGCGGCCGCTGGACGGGCGCCCGAGTGACCACAGATTCTGAGTCGAGTCCCACATCGCGGCGTGGACCTGTAAGGAGCATCCCAGACGGGTGACCCGGTGGCGTGTCCGGGAGGGTCTGGGCCCGAGGACGTGGCTGCTGTCAGACACGCTGTGCCCTACCGCAGTTTCTCAGCCCGTCAGCCAGACGCTTTCCTGACATTTTACCAAACAGCAAACAAGAAGAGCGTTCTTCAGGCAGCTTTCAACACTGCACTGGAGAGATCCAAGTTCCTTGGCCTCTGCCGTTCAGACGGGCGCGGGACTGTCACGGCTGCTCACATGCGGTGACCGAACAGCCAACCATGGCCATGCTCTTCCCATGACCGCGGAACGGCAGAGCTGACCAGGGGCGCCGCCGGGGCAGGCGAGCAGGCGGGTGTCAAGCCAAGTTCACAGAACAGCAGCCCTGCCTAGGCCCCGAGATGTGGGCCGGTGCGCCCCGCATGGGCTTCCGCATAGAGTCTGGGCGGGGCGGGCCTGGAAAATTAGAGGGCCTGTCGCACCCAGTCACGAGGCCGGGAAAGGCCCGTGTCGGCGGACTGGTTCCCCGGCCGCCCCGACCTTCGGGCCTGTTATTTCCCTGCAGTAAAAGGCCCCGACCTGCGCCAGGTGCTCAGCCTCTTACTCATCAGAGAGACGCACCTGAAACCAAACAGCGGCGCCCGGACACACCCACACACCCACCTGGAGGCCCATGAAAGAAAACCTCACACGGGGGAACACAGCATCACGGTGATCACGGGGGCTGCGTCCTCGGCGGGGATGGCTGGACCCTGGCGAGTCCCTGCGCAGTTCCCAGCCCGGCTGTCCCTCTCCACGACGGCTCCACACAGGGCGTCTTCAGCTCCGAGGGCCTCTGCTCCTGGACTCCAACCTCGATCTTCCCGGCAACGCCACTGTTCGGAGAACACACTAGAAGTGGCAGGAAAACAGCAGTTCTCTCCCTGAACCGCCGGAGTTCACTTCTCGTCATAAAATACTCGTGTGATCTCTAGTGATGTCTGTCCCCCGCCCCAGACGCGGCCCCGGAACACCGCTTCTCAAACGTATTGCCGCTCTGCTTCAAAGGCAACATCCCGGGGCACCTGCGTGGCTCAGCCTGTGAAGCGGCCACTCTTGGCCTCGGCTCAGGTCGCGGTCTCGCGGTCGGGGATCCAGCCCCGCGTTGGGTTCTGCTCTCAGAGTGGAGAGAGTGGAGCCTGCCCAAAACCCTCTCTCTCCTTCTGCCCCTCCCCCTGCTGTGCGCCCTCTGTCTCAGATAAACAGATAAAATCCTAAAATAAGTAAATAAATAAAATGCAACATCCCGGACCCAGCGCAGAAATTCTGTCTGAGATGCAGCCCAGAAATGTGTGTTTTCAGAGACTCCCAGGCACCTCAGATGCAGCGGCCACCGTGCACCCCAGGACGATTTGGGGAGCGAAGGCACATGAATAAGGAGTAAGCCGGTAGCCGCCGATGCAGGGGACCGACACGGCCGAGCAGAGACATCAGGTCACCCTGTGGCACACCTCGCTGCTGGACACGTCCTGGAGCTGCGTCAGCGGAGCCCCGAATCTGACTCACACCCGTCGTAAACAGCAGGAGGGCTGACCGCGGGCTGGGGATTAAGATGCAGAGACCAGACATCAGTGCACCGTCCACTCGCCGTCCACTCACCCACACACAGGATTGTCACCGGGATGTGAGCTCCTCCGACGGCCTCACTCTCGGAAGGGTCCAGCTCTGCCCCTGGATGCGGTCACGACCGTCAGGCGTCCTTCGTCTCCGGAAGCGGGTGCTCTTCAAGGCTCTCCTGCCGGGAGCGACATCTACTATCCGTTCTGCCGGTCTTCCTCCGTAAAGGGAGGCCTGGTGTGGCCCACCTGGCGTCAAGACAACCTCCTAGCCTGTCTCACGGCGAATCGTGGCTCTGTCCAAGTTCGGGTCAAGGTGATGAAGGCAGAATTCCTGTGCACCTGCCAGGAGACGTTGTTCAAGGCACGGCCGCCTCGTAACTGGCACGGGAACCTCAGAACTGACGCTCTAGGAACCCCTGTGACCTTGGGCGTGAAGTGACCTTGGGCCATGCCTGGTGAACAGTGGGCTACAAAGGAACTGAGCTCTATGAGAGGAGAGGTGCCATTTCTCCGTGGACGTGATGCTTGCAGGCTTCTTGACGCTGAGAGAGAACCGTGCTGCCAGGAGTCCGAGCTCGTCTCCGGCAGGCAAGTTAATTCTAACCAACCCTCTTCACAGATGACAGGATACTTTATATGGAAAACCCAAAAGACTCCACCCCCAAACTACTAAAACTCATACAGCAATTCAGTAATGTGGCAGGATACAAAGTCAATGTGCAGAAATCAGTGGCTTTCTTATACACTAACAATGAAAATACAGAAAGGGAAATTAGAGAATCGATTCCATTTACTATAGCATCAAGAACCATGAGATACCGGGAATAAACCTAACCAAAGAGGTAAAGGATCTGTACTCGAGGAACTACAGAACACTCATGAAAGAAATTGAAGACACAAAAAGATGGAAGACCATTCCATGCTCATGGATCAGAATAATAAACATTGTTAAAATGTCTGTACTGCCTAGAGCAATCTATACTTTTAATGCCATTCTGATAAAAATTCCACCAGTATTTTCAAAGAGCTGGAGCAAATAATCCTACAATTTGTATGGAATCAGAAGAGACCCTGAATTGCTAAGGAAATGTTGAAAAAGAAAAACAAAACTGGGGGCATCACGTTACTTGATTTCAAGCTTTACTACAAAGCTGTGATCACCTCGACAGCATGGTACTGGCATAAAAACAGACACATAGATCAATGGAACAGAATAGAGAGCCCAGATATGGACCCTCAACTCTATGGTCAAATAATCTTCAATAAAACAGGAAAAAATATACAGTGGAAAAAAGACAGTCTCTTCAATAAATGGTGCTTGGAAAACTGGACAGCTATATGTAGAAGAATGAAACTCGACCATTCTCTTACACCGTATACAAATATAAACTCGAAGTGGATAAAAGACTTCAACGTGAGGCAGGAATCCATCAGACTCCTGGAGGAGAACATAGGCAGTAATCTCTTCGATATCAACCACAGCAACTTCTTTCAAGATATGTCTCCAAAGGCAAAGGAAACAAAAGTGAAAATGAACGTTTGGGACTTCCTCAAGATCAAAAGCTTCTGCACAGCAAAGGAAACAGTCAAAAAAACAAAGAGGCAACCCACGGAATGGGAGAAGATATTTGCAAATGACAGTACAGACAAAAAGCTGATATCCAGAATCTATAAAGAACTCCTCAAACTCAACACACACAAAACAGATAATCACGTCAAAAAATGGGCAGAAGACATGAACAGACACTTCTCCAGTGAAGACATACAAATGGCTATCAGACACATGAAAAAGTGTTCATCATCACTAGCCATCAGGGAGATTCAAATTAAAACCACATTGAGATATCACCTTACACCAGTTAGAATGGCCAAAATTAGCAAGACAGGAAAGAACGTGTGTTGGAGAGGATGTGGAGAAAGGGGAACCCTCTTACACTGTTGGTGGGAATGCAGGTTGGTGCAGCCTCTTTGGAGAACAGTGTGGAGATTCCTCAAGAAATTAAAAATAGAGCTTCCCTGTGACCCTGCAATTGCACTCCTGGGTATTTACCCCAAAGATACAGATGTGGTGAAAAGAAGGGTCCTCTGTACCCCAATGTTTATAGCAGCAATGGCCACGGTCACCAAACTATGGAGAGAACCAAGATGCCCTTCAACGGACGAATGGATAAGGAAGATGTGGTCCATATACACGATGGAGTATGATGCCTCCATCAGAAAGGACGAATACCCAACTTTTGTAGCAACATGGACGGGACTGGAGGAGATTATGCTGAGTGAAATAAGTCAAGCAGAGAGAGTCAATCATCATATGGTTTCACTTATGTGTGGAGCATAACAAATAGCATGGAGGACATGGGGAGACGGAGAGGAGAAGGGAGCTGAGGGAAATTGGAAGGGGAGGTGAACCATGAGAGACTGTGGACTCTGAAAAACAATCTGAGGGTTTGAAGGGGCGGGGGAGGTGCGAGGTTGGGGGAGCCAGGTGGTGGGTATTGGGGAGGGCACAGACTGCATGGAGCACTGGGTGTGGCGCTGAAAAGAAATTAAAAAAAAAAAGGAAGAAGTTTGCCTTCTCCCTCCTGTCAGCCAGCGCCGGGGAGAGGGACAGAAAACCGGGGTGGTTGGGGGCAGGTTGGGGGAGCCTCTCGGAGTGGGGAGCACTTCCAGAAGCAGGAAAGGGCGTCCTGGGGAGGAGGCGGGGAGGGAGGCCATGGTGGGGCATCGGGAGGGCACAGGGCAGGGGCTCAGGGCAGGCCAGCACGGCATCTGATCTGTGCTTCCAAAGCCCACCCTGCCTGCTTTGTGTAAAACGGAGGGTCAAGGAGAGCTGAGGGGCTGCCAGTGGCCAGGGGAATGTGGAAGAAAGCTGGCCGTGCTGGCCGGTTTGACGGGCAGTGTGAGGGAAAGGCGCCACCGAGGCCGGTCTCCAGGTGAGCCACCGGGCGGAGAGGGGCACCAGTGACGCGGGTGTGAGAGCCTAGAGGGGGTGTGGATTTGAGGAGACCTCCAGCACCGCACTTGGGGTGCGACGCCCGGCCCAGGGACGGGAAGCTGGAGTCCAGGCCGGGTGGGGGTGACACGATGGGGCCGGGGTGAGCAGACCCTGCGCAGGGAAGGAGCGCGGTGGGGACAGTGGGCCGGCTGGCGAGGGCGCACAGCCGGGTGCTGGGGCAAAGGGTCCAGGCGGCGGCTCGAGTCAGAAAGGCCACAGGAAAGACGAGGCGTTCCAGGGGTTGGGAAGCGGCCCACGCGGAGAGGTGGGGGGACCCTCCCTGGTCCAGTGAGGCCCGCAGAGCAAAGCCAGAGAGACCGAGGCAGGCGGGGCTGAGGTCCCTGCTGCGCTGAGACCTTGCCGCTGAGTCTCTAAGTGACCGTAGAAAATGGTGGCTCTGTTGCCTTCTTATTCAAAGACCCCTGTTCCGACGTGGCCTCCTGAAGGACTCGCGACGACGGCGCACAGACACGCAGACACGCACACCCCGGAGCTCCGGCGCGCGATCTGGGGAGCTCCTCGCGGACACCCCGCGCCCCGAGCTGGGGCGACAGCCGAAGCCCGGCTCTGGGCTTGGAGCTCGCACTGCGGGTCCCGGCTCTGTCAGGGGATGCTGGCCCCGTCTCTCACCCACTCTGGGCCTCAGAGCCTCCTCCGTGGATGGGAAACGGGGCGTACAGCCACACCCCAGACTGAGAGGCCCACAGAAGCCTGCAACAGGCGGTCCGGAGTGAGGCCGGGGACTCATTCTAGCGATTTCCGTGACCCTGTGGAATAACCTCTTTCCTAACCAATGATCTACCTTCTCCCTTCGGTCTGCTTCTCACCACCGGCACACCTCGATGGGTGGCAGCCACATTCTGAAAGGAACCACAGCCAGGTGTCTCCCCTGTTCCAGAAGACGGGCCACATCCCTGCGCGCCTCCCCCACCCCTGCAGGAGTCCAGGGACCCCCCCACGGGCAGCCTGGGCGGGACCGGCAAGGCCGGGTGTCACTCGGCTTCCAGCGGGGGCCTCCTGTCCACGCACGCCCCCAGGACGGGAAAGCCCTTGCCTTCCTCATCCTCAGAGCCCGATCCCCAAGAACCCGTCTTTTTCTGGGCAGAACAAGGCCAATGGCAGGAAAAGGGAACAAGCCGCCCCGCCACGGCCGCCGGCTCCCACTCGCGCCGCATGGGCTCCGGTCCCCGCGCCAGCCCGGCTCTCTCTGCCCCTGCCGTCCACATGGCATGAGGACCCCGTGTGGTTCTCAGGCCGGAAGGGTCTGTGTCCTCTTCGCAATACTTCGTAGGGACAAGCTCGCCGCCGCTGCGAAGGTCCGCGAGCTGCTCTCACGCGGGACGCGTCACCCTGTGCCGAGTCCACTTGAACCAGCAGCTATAATGAAGGGCAGGCGAGAGATCTCAGCGACCTCGGGGCTCTGCAAAGTCCAGCACAGGCCCGCCAGGGACTTAATTTCCCCAGAGACGGTGCGGAAACAGAAGGCTCCTCGCAGCCCTGTCCCTCCCGCTGGCTTCCGAGTCCTGGGCTCTCTCTGCCTCTCTCCCTCCTCAACTCAAGATGGAGAATGACGAGATTCCTCCTGGGACCCTGCGTCCATCCCAGCCAGACTGGGACCAGCCTCCCTGGGCAGACGTGCCCCCGCTGACTGGAACACTTCCTCCCAACCAAGGCCAAGCACATCCCGTGTCCTCTGGGCTCCGGGCTTCCCAGCCAGAGGGACAAGCCCAGGCCGGGGGTGAGCAGGAAGGCCCGGCTTCTGTCCCTGCGCATCCAACGCCGTTTCTGCCCTCGGGCCTGTCTCCGCATCTGCAACGTGCCTCTTCCAAATGGTGTGTTCTGGGCTGTCGCACATCAGACCCTAGGAGAGGCTGGTGGGGACAGTCCCTGCGGCCCAGCGATGACTCGGGTGGACACTGGGGTCAATGGGGGGGACAGTCCCTGCGGCCCAGCGATGACTCGGGTGGACACTGGGGTCAA
>NC_081560.1:2742259-2743501 GCF_022355385.1 Mustela nigripes | reverse complement strand
CAGCTCCGAGTCCATCCTAGCCTCCCTCCTCTCTTTCACCAGCGATGACATTTAGGGGACTGACCCCATGTGTAGGGCCGAGTCCCTTCTTTTCCACTCATGGTGGGTCAGGGATTCCAGACCGGCTTCTCCCCGGGCCGCTCTCGCCGGCATGTGGACAGCTGGCCCCCTGCGTCTCTGTGTCCCGACGTGCTCTTCTTAGAAGGGCACTTGTCAGACCGGACAAGGACCATGCTCCTGACCTCCTTTTACCTTCCCCACATCCTGAAGGGCTGTCCCGACACCGTCGCGTTCTGGGGTCCTCAGTTCAGTAGGACGTCCGCATGTTCACTTTTAGAGGGACAGATTCCGGCCCAGAGCAAGAACCGTATCATTTTCACCTGCCCGGAAACCCTGCAGAAACTTCAAGTTGGACTCCCCAGGGCTCAAAGGGGGTGCAGCTGGCCCAAATTCTCACAGCCAGGAGTGGCCAAGCGGGGATTCCCAGACACACCTTTTCCCTCCAAGGCCAGAGCTGCCGAAGGCCACGTCCCGGAAGGACCCCAAAGCCCACTGGGTAAACCGCTCTGGGGGTACCATGGGCTCCGCACCTCGCAAGGCGTGCAGGAAAATACAGTGAAACCCGGGAATGGCCCCTTTCGCTCAGGACGCTCACAGCGTCGTTGGGGAGTGGATCTAACAGTCCGGGAGTCACAGAAGCGTTCTTGGCCCTGTCCTGAAGGACACGCCTCTTCTTCGGGAAATAGTCCAACTTTTTGGCTCAAGCCAGCTCACGGCGCCCCAGTCCACCTCAGATGAGAGCTGCTTGGCCAGAGCTGGACGTCTGTCCCAACCCCCAGCAGCTGCCCCTCACCCGCTGGGAGTGAGTCCCTGGCCTGGCGTTGGCCTGACACCAGCAGGACCCAAGGGAGCCCTTCCCCAGCCCTGGAGCCTTTCCCCCACGTGAAAACTCATCATGCCAAGGCCAGTGTGGACTCCTCCCTTGTGGCAAAGTAGGGAGGTGGGCGGGGTCTCCTTTCCTGCCACGGCGTAGAGCAGGCGGTCTGAGCCGGGCCGGCGTAGAGCAGGCAGTCTGAGCCGGGCCGAGCACGGGGGGAGGCGTAGACGCGGTGGGGAGAGAGGTCCTGCCATCCTAGACTGTATTCCATTGTCCCTGAAGACAAGTGTCCCCTACCTTTCTTAGAGTTGCACTTCCACGAACCCATCGAAGGTGCAGACCCCAATGACGATGACGTTCTGAGC
>NC_081560.1:2708959-2742159 GCF_022355385.1 Mustela nigripes | reverse complement strand
GGGGGGGGGTGGTCCTGGTACCAGTGTCTTTCTCCGGGTATGGTCTCTGCTCCTGTTTAAGGGTTAGACTCTGTCCCTCTGCCCTCCCTCCCAAATGTGTATGTCAAAGTCCAAACTCCCAGAACCTCAGAGTGTGACCTGATTTGGAAATGGGACCCTTGAAGATGTCTTTAGTCACCATGAGGTCGTACCAGAGTAGGGGGCTTCCTAAAGCCAAGGGACTAGTTGCTTCTGAAAAGAATGTGGAGCGGAGAGGAAGGCGTCCACACGGAGGAAGGCCCTGTGGAGGCAGGGAGAACGCGGTCTACACCAGGAGCGCCGGGAGCTGGGAGCCAGGCCGGCCGCACCCGCTCGCCAGCGTCCGGCTTCCACAACCAGAAGACTGTCATTTACGGCATTCGAGCGGCTCTGCCTGTGGCAGTTTGTTCAGGTGCCCCTGGCAGACGGACGGTGCCCGTGCCCAGCCTCCGAGGCCTGGGGTCTGGGGTCTCGCACGCAGTAGGGTCTAAGAGGCTGGGCAGAAGCTCTCCCACTGCTGCACCGGGTGTCGGGAGGGAAAGAGCCCTGGACAGAGAGGTCTGGGAGGAGCCGGTGGGATGCTCACAGGAGAGGAGGGAGGGTCTGGGCCCAGGTGGATGCCACCAGCGGAGGAGCGAGGCTCCGACTCCTTGGGGGAAGGACAGCAGAAGTCGTGGAAAGTACGGGAGAGGACCGAGAGCGGGAGGCCGGGGTCTCGGCCAGCTCCGCACCTGTCTCATTCTCTGCCCTCCCACGGCCTTGTGGCAGCGCCAAGGTAAAGCTTTCAAGTTCACAGCCAACAGTTGCAAGAAGGCCCCCCAGCAGCCCGACGCCCCCCGCCCCCACTGCCGACTCCCACGGCAGGGAGAGCAGAGCCGGCAGTTCCTCCTCTCAGGGTCAGCCAAGTCTCACGACAAAAGGTGGTGTGACTTAGCAGGCTTTCCAGAATGGCACAACCTTCCAGAGGGGGTGTTCCCGCTGTGTACTGGGTAACCGCCATGTTTCCGAAAACATTCTGTTTCCACACTTGGCTCACCAGAGTGGGGAGCATTGCACAATGGAAGCAGATAAGAACAAGCCGGTCTCTCTGAGCACAGGGGCCGCTGTGTGCAAACGAAGACTACAAGAGGGCAGGACCGAGACAGGGGCCCCTGGGCATGCTCCGAAACTACCCGCAGGTGTCCAGTGTCCCAAGGACAGACGCCCACATCTCCCAGCCTTGCAGAACCCGCCTCCTGCTTCGTGAGCAGAGTCACGAGAAGGGGCACTTGCTGGGGAAGAATGATTCACAGGGCTGGCCCTGCAAACAGCATTTGGAAAACAGGAAGGCTGAGACTCAGGAATCACACAAGGCCACGCACCTGCCGGGCTGGGATTTGCCTTCAGCGGGCTTCGCTGGGAGACACCGGAAGACGGAGAAATGCCCACAGCGGGAAGAAAAGGGGGTTTTGCAATATAGTCTGAAAGGGCGCACTCTCAGATAAATGCCTGCTCTCTACACCGGCCCTGAAGAGGAAAGCTGCCTCCGTGCTCCGGTCACCAGCCTTGACCCTGAAGGTCATGTGTCAATTTGCAGCAGGTGCCAGAAGTCGCCGGCACTATCAGCAAGGAACGGGCATTAACAAAGCTGTCACAGCAAACCCAGAAGCAGTGGCAGAATTAATTTTTCCTTCATTAATAATATCCTAATTTGCATGATTAATATGTCATGGTTGATAAACACAGGCAGCTACGAATAAAATCACTGAACAGAAATGCCACCCGCTGAGCCCAAAGAATAAGACAAATCCATGAGTCGACACAGCTAAGTGAGCGGGAGACGCTGCGGTTCCCCCAGAACAATGCTCGCAACGCTTGAGATGTCACCACGATTGGGAGAACTGGTTGAGGAACACAGAGACAATCATTCTGGACGCTTCCGTGGAAGGGTGAGCTGCAGGCTATTCCTGACTCTGGCAGGTCGCCACGGGACGAGGCTGACTCCCTGGGCTCCTTCCCCACCTTGCCCTGCTTCCTGTGCCAGGCTCAGGCCATAGGGCAGAACATTCCAGGCCAAAGTGGTGCCACCATCAGCCCGATCCACGTCTTCCTCCAGCAGCAAGCCTCAGCAAGTTTTGGCCGGAACTGGGGAGCAGGGCTGTTGCCAAGGGCTGCAGGGAGGGAAAGGGAACCGAAATGACCCTAAAGGGCCTCAGACGCATGTGCCAGACCCTCCGTGGACACCGGCCTGGTGCCGGGCACCATCCTGGGAGCTTGGGAGAAACTCCTCCGTGGGTCCCGGGTGCAGATGGCGGTCCGAGAGCCTGGGAGGTGGAGCGGCCAGAGCGGGCAGCAGCCTGTGCGGCAGAACCTCCTGCAGTGAGGGGAATGTTCTAGATCTGCAGTGTCCCACCACGGGCCAGCGCACAGGGCTTGCGCATCCGAACGGTGGTCGGTGATTCAGGACCCTTGCAGACTGGACCGTCCCTTTCCTTCCCTTTTAATGAAGGCAGATCCGGACAGTCGCGTGCGGTGGTGGCCGCCGTTCCCCGCGGGGCCGGAAGGACGCTCCAGCACAGGAAGGCAGGCGGCCCAGGTCCCGCAGCCCTTTCCGGGTCGCGACCTTGAGAGATGCGGTTCACCTCTGGCCTTCTCCTTCTGTGGCACAAGGGGCGGGGCTTCGCCGGCGCAACGGACCCGCGTGCTGCCTCCTCACCTGAACAGCTGACGACGGCTCTGCGCATGATTTGGCATCACTCAAAACCTTGGAGAGGCCCCTGCGACTTACCAAACACGCACCCCTTTGGACGTGGGGTCTTCACAGCCTGCCTCTCGTTCCCCCCGCTCCCCCTGCGTTCGCCAGAGATGCTGGCCACACTGGTGCCCCCTGCCCCACTGTTCTGTGTCACCCCCCGGTCCTGCTGGGAGACCTGCCTAGAGTTGGAGCCCGTGGCTTCCTCTAACCCAGAGTGGGCCTCGCTCAGCCTCTGGGCACAGCCCGTGACCCTGGCTTATCGATCCCCCATACTCTGTATATGCAGTCGTATTGCCGCACCACGGCGGCAGCGAGACAGCACAGTAGGGCCTCAGGCAGCGAGGAGACGCAGAGGCAGGGACCCCCGACCTCCCTGCCAAGTAGACGTGGGGCCTCAGGAAGCTCCTGGACCTCTTCCGCTCTGGGCTCCTCATCTGAACACGAGGGGAGCAACACCTTCCCCTTGGGATTCATGGGAGCCCAACCCAAGCCAGGGCTAGAGCTCGCATGGCCTGGGGCTCAGCAGATCCTCAAGCCCCAGGGATCTCTGGTTCACCCCCCGAGGACAGTCGCATTCCTCTGCTCTCCACAGCTCAAGGCAGATGCTGAAAACCATTGCCACTTACGGGCGCGGGAACCCACAAGACATGGTACCACAAATGGTCTTTATCTTCGCCTTATTTAGTGACCGCAAACCGGGCTCTGTGTTGAAGGACCTCTGCCTACCCACCCAGGCTACCCTGTCAGCCTCCTCCTCAGGGGAGAGCTCGGAGGAGGCGGAGGAGAAGACGCACGGCAGGGTGAGGCGTGCTGGAACCGCGCGCCCAGACCCCCCGGACGGCGATGGGGCAAGTGCGGTCCCCAGTCCCGTCCCCCAGCCCCGCTCCACAGCAGGGTGTGATTTCCACATCTCTAATGTGCCTCGGCCCCCGCCAGGGTCAGACACCGGGCACGGGGGTCCGACCCTCTGCAGCAGCAGCGCTGCGCCCCACAGCGGTCGCGTCCCACTCGGAGCGCTTTTCCTTCGTCTCTGGGATCTGATGTGCAGGCGCTTCCGCGGACGACCTGGGAGAGGAGTCCCCCCCAGAAGGACCGCACGTCCGTCCCGGTGTGTCTCCCCATGACGCCGTGTCTCACTGTTGCGCTGTCTGCGACCCCCGCGCCTGCGATCTGGAGTCCGCGATGCTGCCGGAGAGCCCCACGCCCCTGAGAAACCGGGGGGGGGGGGTGAGGGGGCAGGGACCGGGCAGCTGTGTCTCTGCCTAAAGCTACCTTCGAACACCCAAAGGCCAGAAGCAAAACATAACATAGACAAAATTCTCGTATTTTCTTTATACCCGTCAAAGGCTAGGTTTACTTCTCACTGACAGCAGCTTCTCTTTGCCTTCACGATTTGGCCATGGGCTCAGTGCCCCGGCCACAGGGACGCCCACGGCCCACCCCAGCCCCAGCTCAGCCCCGTCTCCCCCCTCCCCTGCCTCTTCCTTCTCCCAGCTCCGTCCCATAGAAACACGTCTGCAGCCACACGTACGAGCTTCTGTCCTCTCACAGAAATGTGTCACAAGGATTTTTAAGAAATAAGTGAAGTCAACAGCAATGTTCTGTGTTATTTAACCCTGTATACTCCAAAACAGCATCGCCTCAACATATACTAAGAAATCAAGTATTTGGGTTACTTACAGATAGTTCCCATTATTTTTCCAGGTCAAGTTTCTGAGGTTCCGAGCACTCTGGGCTCTTCAGCACGTCTGGACTGGGCGGGCCCCATCTCAAGGGCCCCAGAGCCGTGGGGGCTCTTGGCGGCAATATTGGACCCACAGCTCTAGTCCATCCGACTTGTTGTTCTGGACTGAACGTTCGTGTCCCCCAGCCAAACTCGTTTGCTGACGCCCTAACCCCAGTGGGATGCAATCAGGAGGCGGGGCCGTCGGGAGGCCGCGGGGTTTAGGTGGGTCGTGAAGGCGGGGCTGCCAGGATGGCATCAGTGTCCTTACGACAAGAGCCACCAGGGAGCCCTCCCACTCTGCCTCTCGCCCCCCTCCCTCGCTCTTCCACACGAGGACACAGCGAGAAGGCGGCTGTCTGCAAGCCAGGAGAGAGCCCTCACCAGAACCCCCGATGAGTGGCACCCTAATCTCGGGCCTCCCGCCTCCAGAACCGGGAGGAACAAATGTCTGTCCTGTAAGCAGCCCCATCGGTGGTGTTCTGGGAGGGCAGCCTGAGCTGACCACGATGTGGCATCGGCAGGACCGGAGCCCCCGGTCCGGAGATGATGAGCAAAACAGAGCTCTCCACAGGGGCCGAGCCAAGAGCAGCAAGAACAGGGACCACGGGGACCACGGGGACCACGGGGAACCACGGAGACCACGGGGAACCACGGAGACCACGGAGACCACGGGGGACCATGGGGACCACAGGGGAGCACAGAGACCACGGGGACACACCGCCTATCACCACATCTCACGGTGCTCCTGGGTGAGTTCCTGCATGTACAACATTGTGGGCAGAGAACAACATTTCTGGTTTCTGTCATGCCTGAGGCTCACCGTTTCGGGAGGAGATGGATGGTAAGTCTCCTTCACATCTTGTTTTGCTGGTTTACCCCCTGTGGTTTGGTGAAAAGTGGCCAGAGGTCCACCACGGACCCTGTGAGTCACAGAGACGGCTGCGGGCACTGGATCCCAATGGAAATGGAATGATCCAGGGACCCAGCTGAAGGAGCCCAGTGCTTCTCTCCCCCACTGTCGGCGACCTAGGAGGTCGCATGTGGCTATGGCCTTTGGAAAGGTTTCCCAACACACCCAAGACTTGTGCATGGTCACAGGTCATTCCCGGTGTCGGACGCTGTCTGACTGATGACCTACACCACTGTTCCAGGCTGTCCCTGAGCCACAGAAAAATCCTCCCCTATGTCTTCCGGTACCATGCCCCCCCCAAATAAGACATAAAATAATTAAAGAAAACAATAAAGACGCAAGGCCCTGCAACCATCAAGAATTTAATTGCTCAGTTTTGACCTATGAGACAGAAAAGTCCCAAACTTCCTCAAGGTCAGGATTTTCAGTGTGAATAGGAAACCTGGAGAATTTAGAAAATATTTGCCTTCAATTATCATCAACAATCATCACAGCAGGGGGCCCTACAGACCAGGTTGAGTCACATCAAGGGACTCCCATGCTTTTGGAGTCATAAAAATATAAGAAAATGATTAACCAAAATAATTAGAAATGCCTGGCAAGGTCAAGGCATCAGGAAAAGTCCTTGAGTAAAAAAACAGGACCCTGGGATTCATCTGAACAGAATCCGAAATATCTGGTATCCCGTGTCCGTGTTTTTGTTGACGGGCACGACAGAGGCCAGAACCCGCACCCCCAGGGAGCGGCAGCGGAGTGACACAGAGCACAGCCCGCCTAACCCCTACCACCCTGACGGGACTGGAAGGCGTTCCTGACACGGCCGAGAAGCAGGCCTAAGCCAGTCTGAGCACCGACACAAGCGTAAGTTGAGAGGAGGCATAATATCATAAATTGTGCAAAAGGTCACCTGGAGACTCAGCCAAGTTCGAGGGAGGAATGGAACTGTGCACGAGAAACCAGCCAGGAGCACAGGCCAAGAGGCTGAGCGCGGAGAGCTGATCCGGCAGGGGGCCAGGAGGCTGCGAGGACGAGCCGGGGTGTCCAGGGACGGCACAGTCCCAGAAAATGCCAGCTGTGCTGTCCACACCAAGCCCCGGCCACCTTTCCCACACGTCCCCAGCAACTGCCCACACAGACAGCCTGCGGGGCTCTGGGGTCCCGCTCCAGGGCCCGGCTGGTGGCCGAGGGGCGGGCCACCTGCTTGCGGGCGGCGGGGATCATGTCCTGTGTTGTGCCCCCTTGCTGCCCAAGGACCGTGGCCATCAGGTGCATTCCTGCCTGTCCCCTGGCGGGTCCTCGCACCTTCCACCCGCCTGTCCCTGCTGGCCTGGGGTGCACCCCTGCACAGACGTCATCCCACCGACTGGTCTGTGTCCCAACCCCCAGCCTCCCTGGGAGCTGCCCTCCTGGGGGGCAACCACTGCGCTTTCCCATAGGATCGTTTAGAGACGTGGAGCCTTAATCCAGACCTTGGCCCTCACTGCTAAAAATCTTGTTCATGCTTATTTTTAGTCCTACTCTGTACAGTTAATGCAGTGTCCCACGAGTGTAATTCAGCAATGTCATCTGCTCCTCGGTGCTCGAGACCCACATCCTCTCGATACCCATCACACACGGAAACTGTTCTAAAAGACACGGTTTCCTGGGCTCCTGGGGGGCTCAGTCGTTAAGTGTCTGTCTTCAGCTCAGGCCATGATCTCAGGGTCCTGGGGTTGAGTCCCGGATTGGGCTCCCTGCTCAGCAGGAAGCCTGCTTTTCCCTCTCCCTCTCCCCCTCCCCCTGCTTGTGTTCCCTCTATCTCTGTCTCTCTTTGTCAAATAAATAAAATCTTTAAAAAAAAAAAAAAAAGCCATGGGTTCCTGGGGCTCCTGTGAGTCACAGCGTAAGGAGGGCCCTGCAGACACAGCAGTCGGAGGAAGGGGGAGAGTTTGGGCCAAGAAACGCTCCCCTCGACTGTAGGAATAGTTTGTCTTCAGCTTTTATTTATGCCATAATTATTTTTTTCTGATCAAAAAAGTAATGCAATTGTGTTGTGAAGAATTGAAACACCTGTTACATAAAGTTTTTGTTCAGGTGTGCTTGAAATTCACGTCTGAGAAGTGCTGCACACAGTCATGTTAACACTCTGCTAGAACTTCCGTGTGCATGGTTGTGCGTGTTCGCATACACACGCACACATCAAGAGAGAGAGACGGTCTACACACAAGTTCTAAAAGGAAACTATCCCAAGGCCCAATCTTCTCGGTTGCGGTTTGGTTTTCCCTCCCTGTGTCGATGCTAATAGAGGGCATCACACTTGGGGCAGAGGCGGGGGACAGACGGGGACAGAGAGAGACAGATGTCCTATGGCCCAGGGGCCCAGGGCCCAGCAGGTGCTGGAGAGGTCAGTCCCGGGTGAAACATGGGGGCCTGTGTCTTATGGGAATAGTAACTCCCTTTCTCGGGTTGTGTGGCCTCTGCTCCTGGGCCGTTAATCTCATTCAAGGGGGCGAGCTCAACCAGCACCTGTCAGGCTGGGAAGAGAGGCCCTGCAGCCTCTGTCCACCCAGAACCTTGGTTTCCTTGTGCCAAAAGCATCTCCCCAAGTTTGAATACATACTCATGGGCTCGAGAGTTTTCCGTAAAGACTTCCTGGTCACACGGACCCTTCTTAGATCTAACGGACATGGCACTAAGTTGTGTTTAGGGTCAGTGGGACTCCCAGGGACCATGTCCACACCCATTCCCAGTCCCCTGTATCCTCGTCCCCGTGCTTCCCGCTCCAGCCCCCGCACTCCGGGGCACAGCGGGGCAAGCCTCATGGGGGGAAGCCGCTGACCGCCGACTATCTCCACCAAGGTCGCGGGAGCGTCTGAGTCCTTCAGTGGAATGACTCCTTCCTTAAGAGTGTGAATCTGGGGGACCTGGGGGGGGCACCGCGGTGAAGCGTCCGGCTCCTGATTTCAGGTCAGGTCATGATCTCGGGCTGGTGGGATGGAGCCCTGCTTTGGGCTCTGGGCTCAGTGGGGAGTCTGCTCTTTCTCTCTCCCTCTCTGTCCCTCCCCCCCAACAAAAGAAAAGAGTCAATCGGGCAGAGGTGGCCACCTACGAGGATGGCACAAAGGCCAGCGCAGGGGGCGGCATTTACTCCGTTTGGGCTCAGGAGCCATCGTGCACTGTAGGACCAGCAACACGGAGGCATCAGGGTCCGCTCCCACTTCCTGCTGGGTGCGCACAGGACACGGGGCACTGAGGGGGCAGACCAATGGCCTGGGACGAAGCTGGGGTGCCGGGGCCAGAGTCCCCCTTTCTCCCTGGCCTGGGCGCACCCCAGACATGGTCACCAGAGGCAGAAGGGCCACCATGCTCTGTGTTCAGCAACTTGGCTTTTCCCCCAGCCAGCACTCCACACTCAGGATGGCTGTCTGTCTGTTGTCCCTCCGCCCTCCCCTCCGACCCCCGTCCTAAATCTCAAAGGTGTGTCTGCAGAAGATAAACCACAAGGACAGTGCCCTCTCTGCCAGACGCGACTGTCATCTTTGTCCAAGGATGACCAAGGTCCCCCCAGCCAGCAGGAGGTTTGGGTGTGAAGGATCAGACGTCCTTGTGATGGGACCTTGCTTTCCCAACTTCCTTCTCACCAAGCAAGCGTCTCTCTGTCCTGGGCAGGCACGTACACACCTTGCTCGCAGGCCAGGGACCTCAGGGTGTTGCCCGTAGAACATGCTGGTGCCGAGCGCTCTCCGCTGCTCCCGGCCCAGGAGAGATGAAGCTCCCGGATATCAGGTCAGACAAAGCTTGACTTTGCATCTGCTCATGTGCATTGGACCCAGATCCGGCGTTTGGTTCTGGACCCACCAGGAGCAGTGTGTGAGCTCACGCAGCGGACAGCAGGAGGGACAAAGGGATGGCTCGCGGCGCCGTCTGGCGGGACCCACGTGCTCGGAGCAGCATCGCTGGGCTCAGACGGTGCCGAGGCCTGACGGACCCTGTTCCAACACACCTGCTAGGCCAGCGAGGGCTGGTCACGGCCCCATCTGTTGGACGACACTCTAAACGCGGGGTCTCAGAACCGGGACGCCTCACTTCTGGGGCTCCATAGGCAGGAGACAGGCTACGAACCCAGAGAGCTCCAAGGACAGCCCGGAAGGCGCAGGAGACAGAGCGTGGAGCCTCAGCCCTTCTCTGCTGAAGCCTCCTGGAACGTGCCCCGTGGTTTCAGACTTGCTTAGGATCTGTGCCCACTCCGCTTCCTCACCGTCTCCCTTTTGGAATGGAGCTGTGTCTCCCAGGCCCATCCACTGTTGTAGTTTGGAAGCAAAGAACCTATTTTCCGCAGGGAGAGGAGAACATCCCGGGAACACGCACACACAGGGACCTGGCCTGACAGGGCAGAAAGTGAGGGGGTTGCTGCTGGCCGGGGAGAGCCCGGAGCCCTGGAAAGATGGCACAGACCCTCCCTCTGCACCCACCAGACCAGACCTTCGAGGGGATACGTTTCTGTTGTCCTAAACTGCGAGGTCTGTGCAGTTTGTCCCCAAAGCCATCGAAGATGGACGCCCACGAGGGGGCTGTGTGCAGGACAGCTCTTCAAGGCACAGAGCTTCCCTTCACCAGTGCACGGCCATGGGGAAGCCACTGGGGAGGGCCTCACCAGACCCTTGCTCTGCTCAGACTGTCCCCCGGCTGCACATTCCATGTTACTTCCAGGAACACACAGAAAACCGCTCATTCTTGACCTGCCCACCCCATACTTGAAACCCTCCTCAGTGCCTGGGAAATCTCCCGACTTGGGAGACCACCCCCAAATGCAGCCACAGGAGGCAAGGGTGCTCCCCACTCCCTCCCCAGCCCCCCGTGCCAACAGGACACACAGCACCAACCAAACGTAGGGCCCTCCCACCCGAAAGCCAGCCACTGCCAGGAGTGGTTCAAAAACAAGAGGAAAGTGCTTCTCTCTAAAAACACAGCAGCTGTGGAAGACGCAAAGCCTGTACAATGATGACACCCGTGACTAGGGCAGGTGCGGCTCCAAGCAGCAGAGCACTGACTACGGGAACCAAGAGAGCCCCCCGCCACTCCCGGCTCGTGGATCCCGAGGAGTCATCCGAGAACCTGTGTGCACCTGCGGGTCGCCCCAAACTTCTGGGGTCAACACCATGGAGGGCAACCAAGCTCTCCCAGAGCTCTGCTCGGCATCACGGCCAGCAACACCAGCCGAGTGTGATGGAGCGAGCCCCAAAGCAGAGCTGGAAAATCTGGACTCAAGCCCTGCTACGTGGTTTGGGCCAATCCCTGGGCCTTCAGCTCTATCTGCCTGTTTCCTGGGTCGGCGTGTGGTTTAGGTGAGAGGGATACAGGGGCCGAGCGTAAAGCCAAGAATGGGACCTTCTCCCCGGGCCTCGTGCCTCGCACCAACGCGAGAGGCGCCACGGGTGCAGTCTAGACGAGCCGGGCAGGGGGCAGCGGTGGCCAGGGTAGGAACGAGAGTGTGTGCGAGGCTGGGAGGACCCGGCAGTGGCCGGCAGTGGAGCAGGGTGCGTGGGGACCTGCCTGCTGGGCTCCCCGGGAGAGAGCAGATCAGCATCTGCATTGTGGGAACATCAGGCTGCCAGAGAGATCCCAGAGATCTCCCACCCCAAGTCACTCTACGGGCAGGCACAATTCTTGCCTAAGCCAGGGAGCCTCAGTCCAGGAACACGTACCGTCACATGTGTGATGTGTGCTCACACACATACGTACGTGCACATACATGCACACATATGGGTGAGGTGGTCATACTTGTGTGCACGTGTTTGTATCCACATGTGTGGACAGATACACACATGTATGCATGGGCATTGTACACATGCAACATGCATGTGTACACATGCAGAAATGTACCGTGCAGACACACACATGCATACTGTGTGCACAGACACGTGCTTTAGGACCCGCTGAGAGATTGCCGATCTGATGAGAGATGTTGCTAATTTGGGGAGTGACACCGTGCATACCAGTGGGGCAGAGAAAATGAGTCACGGGCCCCCTGCCCGGCCTGGAGTCAGTGGTTGCCCGGAGAAGGTATTTCCAGATCTGGCAAAGAACTGGTAATGATGGAGGTGGCCTGTCTTTCCTACTCCCCAATTCACCCAGCACTCGGGCCCGTTGCTCGCAAGTCCTCGTCCAAGTAAGTGCAAGGCAGCCTGGGCCCAGCCAGTTTACTGTCCTGGCTTCCTGCCCGACCCCACGCCCTCTGCTCTCCACTGACCCCAAGTTCTGCACAGGACCCTCCAGCCACAGCTCTCGGTCGGCTCCCAGGGCCTGCCCCCAGCCCCGCCCCACCACACACACACTCCGTCCTGCTGCTCTTCACACTTAGTCGTGGAAGCCAACTCAGCCATCGGTGTGAACAGGTTGTGGGCTCCCTGCAGGCCACGGCGGCAGCTTGTCCCGTGTGCATCTCCCCCGTGGCGTGGGGCCCAAGGAGCACACGGCAAACCCTTGCGAACTTAATTAACGAAGAAAAGCAAAGGGTGGCGCACAGGTCTCTGCTCCAAGCCGTTCTGCAGTAGAGTAAAACCTCTGTTGTGCTGCACGGAGAGCTGCTTTTAAAAACCTGTCCTTTGGTAGGTCTGAAGGCCAACTGTCCCCGCCCGATGAAGCGACTGCAGGGACCGGATGATACAGTACAACTTCCTCTTAGTAAGCTCCAGCGGTCGTTATTTTCAGATCGGACACTGTTACTGCTTTTCATTTTGCAACTCTTGTCCCACGTGGTAACTGTGAACACAAACGCGATTTCCTGCGCTTATTTCCTTCAAGCAGGCTTGCTACACTTCCCCGTTCTCAGCTCTTCGGCCGCTCTCTGGGGGCTTTCCTGGGGGCTGCCAGGCTTCACTTACCTGCACTCAGCCCCACGACCCAAGATGCTGGCCCTATAGACCGAGTCTGGGCTTCCTTACCCTCCGGCTTCCAGTTAGGTTCCCTCCAAGAGCAAGGTCGGAGGCCCCAGTGGGAGAGTGGAGGGGGGCGGGGAGATGACGTCAGCCTCTAGTGTCCCCGTCTGCCCTGGCGGCGGCTGTGTTCCTCCTCTGAAAGCCGCAGCCCCTCTCTGGGGCCCCAACAGCTGCAGCTCTCTTCCAGGTCTGCTAACGGCCCCTCACCTTGCCCCCGGAGGTCCGGCTGGGAGAGCTCAGAGACGCTTCCCCTACCCCAGCCCGGGATGGTTCCCCACGCCGCCCTTCCCTCCCGGGGCGCTGGGAGCAGGTCTACAAGAAGGAGCTGCGGCCCCAGGGGGGTGTTGAGCGTCCAGACCGATCCCAGGCCGCCTCCCCAGGGACCACCCGTCCGGTGATCAGGAACAGGCTGTCGCAATTCCACCTCTGGCGTGCGGTTTGCTCGCACCGTGGCCTGGACTCAGTCCCCACAGAGCCGCCCGCACGTGAGTAAAATGGAATTCCCGTCCTCAAGGACACCCCCGACCGGGGCACGGGGACAGGGAGATACTGACAAGAAATGTGCCTCCGAGTCAACGAGGGAGCCCAGGAGAGAAGTGCCGTGGCAGAGACAGCGGCTCGGGGTAGGTCTGCGCAGGGGGCCATCAGGGCAGGCGGGGAGGGAGCCGTGGGAGGACACGGTGGGGGACACGGGAGGACACGCGGAGCCCCAGCAGCGGGCAGGCGGGCTTCCCGTAACCCTTTCAGAAAAAACGCCCTCGGTCGCTAGTGCTCAGGGTGGCGGGGGTACTGGGGAGCACAGCAGCAGAGGGGCGGCCGGTGGAGAGCCCTCTCTCCAGGACACGGGGACACGCCCGGCTGGCGGGGATCCCAGCACAGGTGCGACCTCTTGTCCTCCGCACCTGCTGGCTTCTTGAGGCTTCTGGCATAGGTCATCTGCCAGCTGAAAACAGCGGTGCCCACTGGAAGGGCCTGGATATTTGGGTCACTTAGATAACACGCTTTGCTGTGGTATTTCAGGGAAGAAAGTTTGCCTAAATTTACTGGAAAAGGTGTCAATCCTCAACTAAGGTATTTCTTAAAGGAAGTGAATGGACCAAAACCCGTGAGGGAGCCCCAGAAGTCTGAGAGACTCTGTCCTCTTTCCGTCCCAAACAGACGGCCTCAAGTTCAACGGTGTCTGCCGCGGGTTCCCCCTCCTCTCCTCGAAGCCGGACCAGACTTGAAATCACGGACGTCAGTGAGGACGGAGACGGCACAGTCGATCAATGCTGACACACACACGTTCTGGAACAGCCAGAGCTTTCAAAATCAGTTAGCATCCCGTTTCTCTCGGTCAAGAAGAGAGTGTGCCTCTTCGAAACATGGGTGTTGCAACTCGGTCACTGACCTCTGCGGACACCCAGCAGCCCCCCCAAGTCGGCCCGAGTCCAAGCCCCTGCCACCCAGGCGGCGTGGAAGTTGGAGCTGTCTATTCACTAATACGTCGCTGGGTCTTGAGCCGTGGGTCTGCAGACCTTGGGGAGAGGGAGGAGGGGAACTCTCTCCCTGTTTTGTGGCCTAGCCGGGCCCACCTGACGCCGCTGGAAAGCAACACACTCCCGGCTCCAGGACACAGAGGCCACGTGCAGCCGGACATCCTGAGCACCTACTTGTGCCAAGTATTGGGGGAAAGCCACCGAGGGTTGCAACACACGCCCCACTTTCAAAGGGTTTCCAGTTTGCAGGTGCCCATCAATGAGGGCAAGACGTGCAAGACATCAGGAGAGGACCAGAGCCTCTCCTCCCGAGAGCATCCCAGGAGACCTCGGAGCCCAGCCTGGAAGAGTGGGGCCAACCCCCTTGCCTCGGCTCTAGAAACTTACCTCTCATCCACACAAATAATGCTTCACTTTTGCCTCGTAATCCATTTCAGCACTGGGCAAATGGGCCAGATTTAACACCTTGTGATGACTTCTTGATTCTTAGTATGCTTCCACTACGGGGGCTCACTGAGAGCGGGAGCTGAGAGGTACCCGCATCCCTAAACACCTAACACAGGGTCCCGCCTGACCGGGGTGCCCCGGACACTTGGTTACCTACAGTATATGGCCACGGGCTCTCCGCACCGGCTCCTTCCCAGGAAGTAAGTTGCAGCTAGAGACTTTCTATCCCTCTCCGCCCTGCTACCAGCATCTCAGGGAAAAGAAATCCAGGAAAAGACAAGGCTGAGAGCTGGCAGCATAATGTATATTTTGGATGAACATTTTTATTTTTATTTACTTTAAAGATTTATTTGAGAGCAGGGGGCGGGGGTAAGCAGAGAGAGGATCTCGAGCGGACTCCCCACTGAACATGGGTCCGGAGGTGAGGCTCGACCCGCGGCCCTGAGATCATGACCTGAGCCGAAACCAAGAGTCAGACGCTCGACTGACGGAGCCAGCCAGGCACGCCGACGAAAGCGTTCATTCAACCGTTTCCGCTTTCCAAACTAGTGCTCAAGTTCACACGGCCGAAGACAACCGAAAAGGCCAAGGATTACGAGTTCCCCAGACCAGCAGGACCAGCTCAGCCTGAGGACGGGCTGGAGCAGACCCGGGCCTCCCAGGCCTGCCTGATGGGCGTCGAGGCGAGCTGAGCTCCCCAGGTGACGGGAAGGGACACTGAAGTTTGAACAGCCCCACTTTAAAGAACTTCAACTAAGACACTGGCCACCTTATCTGTACGAAAACAGAGAAGCTGGGGGTGCACATCCCCCCCCCAAATTAAGTGCCCCCGCTGTCCTCCAAAGGTTGATGGTGTGACCACCTCTCAGCAGCATGCTGGGGTCACCGAGAAGAGGGCTTCTGGGGCCAAGTTCCTGGAAGCTGTCCTCTCTCTGCTTTGATGTGTCAAAGGTCTCCCGGCTTAGCAGAGGCACCGGATCAGTCAGTAACACGGAGCCTAACCTGCTGACGCAGGAGACAAGGTCATGACCAGGGCGGGCAGGGAAGGTGAGGCATTGGGGCACACACACACCCCCCTGGCCTCCAGCCCCGAGCTGGGCCACCGAGAGCCCACAAAACACTCACACTGGGTGGAGTAAACCCATGTCCTCATGTTAGCGAAGGCACTGCTTGCAGCACTAACGTTTCCCTGGGGGGAGGTGGGGGCCGCGGCGGGCGGGGAGGAGCCCCCGGGGCTGGGGAGCAGCAAGCTTGCCCTCGGGCGCCCAGGGGCTGTCCACACGTTCTGCACGGTCCCAACCTGAGACAGAGGCAGGTTCTCACGGGGGCTCGGAGGCTGCCTGGGCGCACGGCCGAGAGCGCAGAAGCCCCCATCTGTGTCTACCGAGCTTCAACCTTCCCGCGGAGAGACGGCCGGGGCTGCAGCCAGGCTCGAACACGCTTCTCACCTTATTTAGGATTTTCCCATAGTTTAGTTTTACAGAGAGTCATACAGATCTTTTTCTCATTATGATGTCTTTACCTTCTTTCTTCCAGGGGTTTATGCAAAAACTGCTTCAAACAGCGGAACCGAGAATGGGAGGAGGGAACCGGACTCCTGGAGCGGGGAGTGGTCTGCGACCTCGCCTCGGGGTTTCTGGATCACCTCCTGATGCGTGAGGAAAGCTGGGTACCAAGGAGAAGTTTAGGCCTCCAGCTCCCAGGATGAGGGGCTGAGTCAGAACCCGGCCTCTCTGACTCAGAGGCGGAACTGACCCGACAGCACCCTGCCTTTCTGCATTAATGTGCATGCGCGCACACACACACACGCACACACACACACACACGCGCGCGCGCAGTCCTTCGTTGCGGACGCACAGAACGTTCCAGTAAGAACAGTAACACGGTAAAGGTGACTCTTGGACGTAACCAGGGGCTCAGGGAGCAGATAAGTCTGGCTCTTCCTGTGTCTTGCTCTGTGAAAGGAGCGAACTGAGCTGTATTCCAAATTGAACCTTTCATCCCATTTCCTCCGCAAGGATCTCGTGTCTGAAACCCATTACTAAAAAGATTAGGAGCAATGCTATGGAAACAGGCATATTTTAAATAAAGTAGCATGCTATGTAAGCCATCATATGTTCACCATCCAAAACGGTGCCTACGGCGTCGGCACGGGAGGCTACAGAAGACGTCCACGGTGCCCCACGACGCTCCGGGAGGAATGGTCTGAGACAGCGGCTCTCCAGCTGGGGTCCCGAGCGGGGACAGGTCCCAAGCCTGTCTGTGTCTTCTGGGACTTTTCAGGAGCACAGAGGTGGGGTCCCAGCACAGACCGCCCCAGCAGAACAGCCCGGGGAGTGGGGCCTTGGCAGGGCCCGTCTTGACCCCTCCTCTTGTACACAGACCTGCCCGATACAAACGAGGCGTCTGGCTTTCCGTCTGCAGCGAGTCTGAGCTAAACACTGCTCCCTTCAAACCTCTTGTCACGCGCCTGTGGGCTATGCCGTCCAGCCCCCCTGGCTTTGACGGGCAACCGCTACCACCCCATGAAAACCACAGGCTCCTCTATGAAAGCACGCTTGTGCGGGGCAGTGACGGAACTGTTAGTAACAAAACCAACAACGTCCCACAAACGTGGTTTATTATCACCAGTGTTGTGTACTGTGAAGCCAAGTAAGGCTGTGACAAATGTCGTTACAAAACGTGCCTCACTCCGTACTGAGAGTTGAAAACCAAGGCTCTAATAATCAGGGGCACTTGGAAGGTTCTCAGGGTTCCCCAGTAGCTGAAGCCCTGGCTTTTTTTTTTTTTTTTTTAAGAGGAACTCATTTTATCCTTCGTAAACAGTCTGATTTAAATTAACTAACAGGGCGCCTGGATGACTCAGCTAGTTGGGCGACTGCCTTCAGCTCAGGTCCTGATCCTGGAGTCCCAGGATCGAGTCCTGCATCGGGCACCCTGCCCAGCAGGGGCCGCTTCTCCCTCTGCCCCCCTGACAGCCCCCCATGCTCTCCCCCCTCACTCTCTCCAATAGAAAAATAAAACCTTAAAAAAAAAAATCTAAATTAAGTGACAAAGGGGCCACTTGTCTACACCCAGGAAGGAGATGTTGAAAAGTTTCTTGAAGAAGCCTTCAGCAAATTTATTTATATTAAAGGGAATTTGAACTTTAGGAAACAGCAGAAAAGGAGATTTTGAAGGTATGAGGAAAGGGGTATTGGAGAACTAGGGCATCTCAGGAGACGTGGGACCATCACCGCAGCCACTCCCCCCCCCCCCCCCCCCCCCCCCCGCGTGCGCAGAAAGGCTGAGCGAGGAAGTAGGAAAATGAAGATGATGTTGCTTGGCCAATGACAGCCAGTGACAGCAGAGCCTTTGCCTGGGACGTGGGAAGCCAACCACCGTGGTTACTTCTGCAGACGCCGTGACTGGGGGAGGAGGCGAGGGTGCAAGGCGGTGGGGGGTCGCCCTGCGGTGGGGGCTGGGCCGTCCCCAGCACGGGAGTCGGGAGAAAACGCTTCATGTGGCCGCACTTCCCCAGGACTCAAACCAGTTGTGCCGAGCGGCCCTGTGTTCTCTGCTGGGAGGGGTCGTGCCTACTCACAGGAAGCATGTCTGCGACCCCGTCTTCCTGAGAAAAACGCCCTCACCATGTGTCGCCTTGCTAGTCGCTTTCCCAGGGACTAGCCTATCATTTTGACGCCTTAATACTTTGGTCTTTTCATTGGCTCATGGGGGCTGGCTTCCGTTTTTGGCGTAACTCCTACAATAGCAGCCCTACCCACGCCTCTCCCTGGCTTGAGAATAAAATTTATCCCTATATGTATTCACAAACATGTGTTTCTGCAGTTGAAAACAAAAATTATCGGGTCAACACCGATTCTCAAAAGCGCAATCCCTGCTCTCCAATTTCATTACCTGAACGCCTTTCGTGCCCCAAACCGTCACCTGCCTCACGCACTTGAGTGTCATTGTGAAGAAATCGATAAAAACCTCTTTCCCATGATTTTAAATACCTCTTTTCTATGTCATGATACCAAAATTAATGTATTTCCCTGGTTTCTTTGTTAATAATAACAAACCTGCCACTGGGGAGTATGAATTGTTACCCAAAGGATACAAAAACACTAATTCAAAGGGAGACTGACACCTCGATGTTTTGCAGCATCGTCCACAATAGCTAAGTTACGGAGACACCCCAAATGCCCATCACTGCTGAATGGATAAAGAAGATGTGGGGGAGATGCCCAGATACAGACAGAGACACAGAGCTACGATGTGCTGTTACTCCGCCGTCACAAAGAATGAGATCTTGACATTTGCCAGGAGGAGCTCGAGCTGGAGAGTATTGTGCGGAGTGAGATTAGCCGGAGAGACAGGTACCGTATGATGTCACTCGCGCGTGGAGTAAGAAACAAAACAAATGAGCAAAGGGGGAAAGAGACAAACAAAAGGCCAGAGACTGAACTACAGAGACCTGACGGTCAGTGGGGATGGGGGTGGGGACGAGAATTAGGGAGGGCCCTGGTCCCGATGAGGGGAGGCACATAGTGCTGAAGCCCCACGCCGCACACCTGACGCTCTCCTCACGCTGCCCGTGAGCTAACGGGAACGCAAGTAAAAGAATAAGATTCATCGACGACAAGAACCTATCATCGCTCTTCATCTTCACAAGAAGTGTCCCGTTTCAAATGCTTTCCCTGCAGCACACGTATTCCGGAACGAGCTTGGGTCGACCACCTCACTTTGAGACGAGCTTCCCAGACGCTGAGCTGGGGAAGCCCAGGCCAGTTTGCAGGTGCTGGGGACCATGTGGCCATCACGGGCAGCGCAGGGGACCCACCAGCCCCGACTGCAGCCCTCAGGGCACCGCCAGAAAGTGCTGCAGCCGACTGCGGGTGAGAGGGAATGAGAGGCCACCGGCAAGGCGGCGAGGCAGGACCCAGGAAAGGTCTCTGTGCACACTCGTGGTCGCCTGCCTCTCTTCTTTGTAACACGATGGCTGCTTACGTTGAAAAACTGTACCATGACAGGGCTCAGACCGGTGGATGACGCGTGTGGCAAGAGTGGGGTGTGGAGGACAGAACTTTTACATTGGCAAAGATTTGACCTTCAAGTGAGATGATGTGCTAACTCGAAAGGGACGGGGAAGGATGGATATTGCAATCCCTACAGCAACGACTGAAAAAACAAACAAACAACAAATAAAAATATATAGCTTCAAAAGACAACGATAAACTAAAATGGAATTCTGAAAATCAAGCAACTCTCAAGAAAAGAAAGGAAGAGCGGAACAAGGAGGAGCTCCTCCGAGGAGGAGCAGGAGGAGCAGGAGGAGCAGGAGGAGCAGGAGGAGCAGGACAGACCTCAAACCGCGCCAATCGCTACAATAAATTACAATAAACACAGAGGATGAAACTCACCAAAGAAAAGGCAGCACAGAAAGTGGATTTTACAAAGGGAGTCTGGGTCCAAGAGCTGCGTTCACGCAGTGCGAACACGCCGGAGGCTGAAAGCAGACGGGGAGAGGGCCCCCCCGCCACACCAAGCGGGACCCGTCACCCCGTCACGGTGCTGAAGGCAGACGCGGAGGGAGCAGGGGGTCCCCGGAAACAGGGGAGCATTTTGTAACAGCAAAAGGGTCCACACAGCACCAAGCCCTAACGATCATAAATGTGTATGCGCCCAATAACAAGGCTTCAAAATACACGCGGCAGGGACCAGGAATTTGCAGCGGCGCCGCACGCCTGCGGGGGGTGTGCGGACACGCATTCTCGACTGAACCATGGACAGATCAGGAGGAAAACTGGAGCTCCTGAGTAGATCTGGTCGACTCAGAGAATCAGACAAAGCTTTCCATCCCGCTCTGTTTGTGCTGGCAGTGACACCTCGCAGGGAGCTGCGTCCTCCACGTCTGGTTGCAGGTTTAGTGTTTTTTGCTGCTGAATGGGTCTGGGAAGAGAAGCTGACTCCGACCCCAGGCACAGCACAGGTCGCTCTGAAGGCATTCCAGTCTCCCTTAGAGATAGGGGTCATGTGTGGGGAGGTCACAAGTCACCCAAACACCCAAACACCTAGTGGCTCTGTCCTCGTTGGGTGTGACCCTGAGTGGGATGAGGAGGTTTATCTCTTTTATCAACTCTTAAACATACAGAAATTGCATATCCCAGCATCTCCCCTACTGAGGAGGCAAGCAGTCCAATACTTAAGTATAATTAATAAATTACAACTCACAAAAGTTTCCTTGTTGCAAAAAGGAAAAAGAATCCCATGAGCAAGATTCAACAGTCTGTTACTCAGCCAGATTACACACAGAGCAGCAACAACTAATCTCACACCAACGAAGCATAACGACCCTGTTCGTTAATGAGCTTTAGACACTGTTTTGTTTTCATAAAGCCCCTGAATATTTAAGATTATAAGCAATTTAAGGGTTTCTTGTTCAACCACAGATTTAAGCTCAGCTCTGATGGCTTAAAAAAATAGGGAAACAAGAAATGATTACGGATGGAAAGCAGAAGGAGAGCCAAGGGTCCCAGGAGAGAGTGACGGAGCTAGCGCCAGTGGTGACATGGCCACTGGGACGCGTGGCTCACAACTGCACCCGAGACACAGCTGAGAAGGAATATCAATTCCAGCGTCCGAAACCAGACTGAGTACTCGCGATCAAGAATGGCACACGTACTTAGCTGAGTGTGCAACTCGATTGCTTTCTCAAAAGACAATGCCGGGGCGCCTGGGGGGGCTCAGCAGGCTGAGCATCTGACTCTTGGTTTCAGCTTAGGTCATGATCTCATGGAGCTTGAGATCGAGCCTGAGACCGAGCCCCAGATCGGCTCCGTGCTCCGCGGGGAGTCTGCTGGATTCTCTCCCTGCACCTCCTTCCCTACTCCCTCTCGCTCACATACATGCTCCTCTCTCTCAGATAAATGGGTAAATCTTTACTATCCTAAGGAAGAAGAAGAAGGATACGCCTACGTATACAGCTGTGAGGTTGTTTCTCAAACCTCTGTTTATGATCACGAAAAACAGGAGGCTGTCTGTGAATGCCCAGTGATTGGACAGGCTGAGAAATTTGTCACACACACCCACACCCCATGTGACCAGTAAACATCGATGTGACCGATATGACCGGGATGATGTTGACCCGGGGCTATCAGACTGTCCGAGGCAGGAGTAAACAGAAACAAAAGATAACAAGATACTATGCATAGTATAATGCTAACTGTAAAAACTCCCCCGTAAGTTCACAAGTGTAATTATACGTGTTCAAGATCTGGTCATTCGCCTATAGCAGAGTACTCACCGAAATCATCTCTGAGTTTGAGGGTTATAAGCCATTATTTTCTTGTTTTTACTTCTTCTGACTTTCCTATGTGCACATGAGTTATTTATGTAACGACATACATGCAGATTTTTTTTTAGGGGGAGCAGAGGGAGAGGGAGATAGAAAGAGACTCCGAGGCAGATTCGACACCCAGCACAGAGCCCCAACAAGGGGCTCGATCTCACGACCCTAAGATCGTGACCTGAGCCGAAACTAAGAGTCAGACGCTTCACCAACTAAGCCACCCAGGAGCCCCGACATACACACAAAATTTTAATCAACACACCAGGGCATTTCCTACTTCAAAGGTCCTTAAATTCTTTGTTCCAATGAAATCTCCATAGTGTTTCAGACTATTAGTAAATATTTTCTCTAAACTAGGTCAAGTCAAGCCCAGTCACTTCCCTCTGAGGTCCCCGCTCTCAGCAGAGTGGGTACCATCCAGGGTTCAACTGTCTCCCCGCACCTGTGAAGGTGACCTTATGGAAACAGGGTTGTCGCATAGGGAATTCACAAAGATGAGGTCCCGCCGCAGTGGACCGGTGTGTTCCTAAGAAGAGGGGAGGAACACGGAGAGGACACCCCCGAGCAGGAGACAGCCATGTGGGGACAGGGACGGGCAGAGATGGGAGAGAGGTGGCTGCCAGCCGTTGCTAGAAGCCAGAGGTGCAAGGAAGGGTTGTCCAGGAAGGACTGTAGAGGATCGTGACCTGCTGACAGCTTGATTCCCACTGATCTACTTTCCATAATCCCCTACCTACTAATCCGGGCACAGCACCAAGACACGGCAGTTCTCATGGGACCTAGAGCGTTGCCAGTATTCTGGATGGTTCACTGTCTGTGTATCCGTACCCCCAACTCACGGTAGTGGCCTGCCAACAACACTTTGCATGCTTCCCCGGAAGAGTCTGCACGCCCTCAGCAGCCACCACCAGGCCTTGGGGCACTGTCAGAAGCGTCCCTGTCTCCCCATCCGGTCTTGCTGTCCTCAGAAGTTTCTGGAAGCCTGTTGCTGGGAGGAGGACCAGAAGAGGTGGTGGTGATTCCACCAGGCCCAGGGAGGAAACAGCTCCTGCATCGTCGGGGAAAGATCCGACGAGGACTCCCTGGAGGAGGCTGTGTGAAGGGAGAAACCGGGCAGCCAGGCGTCCAAAACCAACGAAAGGGAAAGTCACCCCCCTCTGGCCCCCGGGGGCTGATGGAGCTGGGGGGGCAGCTGGAGGGGCCTCCCCCCCACAGCGGTCACCCAAGCCAGAGCCCACGTGCCATCAGCCAGCAGGGGTGTGGGGAGACGCAGCGGGCAGGCGGCCGTCTGCAGGGGCCGGGCAGGGCAGAGACGGAGCCGGGGGGAGAGCAAATGGGCAGTAGCCGGCGCAGGTGGAGTAACCTTGGAGGAATGGTCCTTACCGAACCCTGCCCAGGGGAGAAGCTGAGGAAGCTGTAGAGACCCCAGAGCCTTCCTGCCATGCAGGCGGCCTTCTAGCAAATGCGAGTGCTCCGCGCGTAGAGGTGACCAACACGGGACATCAAGAGTCGGGCGGGCACGGCAGAGGGGAAGGAAGCAGGGTGCAAAGAGAGAAGGGAGCCTGACCAAGGCTTCTCCGCCCTTGACGCTGCTCTGGTCCCTGGCCACGAGGACGCCGACAGCATCGCACAGGGCGCCGGGCCCTTCCCCTCCCGTGTGGCTCCCTCCGCTGTGTCTCGCCAGCCGAGGGGCTGCAGAATTCAGGCCCCGGTGCAGTCACACGCACAAGGAAGCGCCAGGCCACCCGTCCCTGCCTCCTTCCAACTTGTTCTCACACCTGTCTGTGTTACGGCGAGATCCACGCAGCAGATGACTGACCGTCTTCGCCATGTGTGTCTCGTTCTGTGGCGCCGCGTACGTTCACGGTGTTACGGTGTTACGCAGCCGCCACCACTGTCCGTCCCCAGAACTTTCCATCACCCGCAGCTATAACTCGGTCCCCACTGAACATGCGTCCCCCTCCCCCAGCCCCTGGCACCTGCCCTTCTGCTTTCTGTCCCTGCGGATTTGGCTCGTCCAGGGGCCCCTTACTGACTGAGTCACAAGGCGTTAGTCCTTCAGGGACCGGCTTATTTCCCGAGGCAGAATGCCCTCAAGGTCGGCCACATGGTCCCAGCGGCGGCCTCTCACTCTTCCACGGTAATAGTCCCCCACGCGTCCACACCACCGCGTCTCAATCCCTCCTGCATGTGGAACAGCAGGCCACCCGCCTGGCATCCCGGCGGCCTCTCTCAGCATTGCTGCCGTCACGCACGTTGTCCCTTAGGGTCCTGTCCCCAGGCCCCCCCACTCCAGCCCAGACCTGGCTGCATGAACAGCACGTGCTTTCCCCGCGGGGCTCTCTCGGGTCCCCAGCAAGGGCAGGCCGTGCATGCCGCCTGGTCGCCCAGAGCGCTGGTTCTCAGCAAGCACAGGGATGCACGAGGGATTAACAACAGCAAACACTGGGAAGTCCCAAACCTACCACCGCCCTGCGGGAGTCACTGTCCCCCGCCTACAGCCCTAGGCTCACTTCCGAGGAGGCAGAGGAGGCACGGGGGAGCAAGGTCTTCCCACCTTCAGTTCTGAGAAGGCGATGCTCTGTCCCACCCACGTCCTCTGGACTCAGGCACCTACGACACACGATGAGCTGATGACCCATTTCTCCCTCCCAGGCCCAGTCTGAAGGGACATGCAGCCTGGGCTCTAGGCTCCCTGGGACTCTCTGGGCCAAGGGGCCCATCCCGACAGGCACAGCGCCCAGCAGCAGGCACCCCTGTCCGGGGCCGAGGGGAGAGGTGGCATGGCCAGCCACCGCGCCCACCCCAGAGCCCCCCGACCAAAGCCCCCTCTGACCCCACCCACCCCAGTCACTGTCACTCCATGGCCTGCTTCCCTGCGACATAAGTGATGCCTCCCCGTCTGCCCCTGCAGGTGTCCAGTCTGTGGTCAGTCGTCTTCCAGAGCCAACAGCGTGAGCGGGAGCCGGAGCTCACAGGACGCCCGCAGCCCGTGCATTCACGAGAGGCCTCCCCCGAGGAGCGGCGGCCGGCGGGGTGGGGCACGCTTCCGGAGGACGGACACGGCTCTGCGGGCATTCGGCGTCCAGCTTGACGGCGACACCTGGCTCGGCCCGACCGTCAGGTGCACACCTGGAGCCCGCCCGGCATCTCCGCGGAAACGCCGCTTTCTCGTCTCCCGAGCTCTTACACTGTGCGTCATTATAATAAAATCTTTATAATTCTCTATAAAGAGATGGGAAGTAACCGGAAAAGCTTTTCCTGCACGCACAGCTTTGCTGTCTATTCCTGCCGAAGGACTTTAAAAAGCCAAGAAACAAAATGGCTTGAGCTTAGCCCACGAAGCCCGTACATTTATCAGGGTATAAGCACCGCGGCTGCAACGGGACAGCGGGAACCAGGCGACGCAGACGGGAGCTCGGCCCTCTCGCCCGCGGCCCCCGGGCTCGGTGTTTCACGCCCCTCCCCACGCCCCCCAGGACCCTCCGGCTCTGCACCGTCTTGCCTGCGTCGCAGCAGCCGGCTCACTTCTCGTCCACGCTCGCGGCTGGAGAACAAACACACTCCAGGAAACCACCTTGTGCGCAACCAGGTGGCCCCGGAACTCCTCACGGTGCACCTGCGCCCACCCCAGCCGCGGGGAGGGTCACGTAGGACCACGCCCGACTGCAAAGGAGCCTGGGGATTGTGGTCTCTACCTGGTGGCCTGTTAGTAAATTCCCCTTCCTTGTGTATCTTAGCTACAGCGGTGCCCGCATAATTTGTAAACACACGAACATATTCGGGATGCAAGCTAAGCTTGTTGTAACCCTAGGGAACACATGGCCAAAGAAGGTTTGGAGACACGAACCCACAGGATCAAGGCTAAGCTTCTTAGCAATCCTTCTTCAGAGTCTGACCCAGCTACTTTCTGCCGCTTCTGCAGGCTTCATCCCAACACGCCCAGCCATGCTTGGAGACCTCGGGCCAACTTGCCCCTCAGTGCCTTCCTCCCACAGCCTCCTCCTCCCACGCTCCCCCTTCTCCTCACCGCACACCGGCCGGCCCCTCAAGCCCTAGGCAAATGTGCCACCCTCGGGGGAGTGTTTTCTAACTTCTAACCGTTGGACTTCTGTTCCCTAGCATTCTGTGAGCCCCTGGAGGAAACCAGAGGAAACCAGCCACAGTGCGTGGAAATGGTGTCCTCCCCCTCTCTAGCAGGCAGAGCAACAGACTCGGCCCTTATGTGCACATGCCAACCGCTGGGACCTGTGGACGTGTCGCCCACCATGGCGGGGGGCCTTTGCACATGTGACGGAGGGTCCTGAGACAGCACCGTTGTCCAGTAGGTCCTGTGTGAGCATCAGGGGCCTGAGAAGTGAATGCGGACACGGCAGAATTGGAGAAGGAGGTCTAAGGACAAGAGGCGGTGGGCAGACTGGCACTCGCAAGGGGCCTTGAGCCAAGGAGCGGGGCTGGTCTCGAGAAGCGGGTTAGGCAGAGAAGTGGGTTTCCCCACGGAGCCCCCAGCCAAGCAAGGCCCGCTGACAGCGTGGATTCCGCTCTCTGAAACCCATTTCCGACGTCTGACCCCCTGAACTCGAAGATAATAAATTTCTGCTGGTGTACGCCTCTAGGTTTGCGACAGCCTGCTCCCGCAGCCCTAGGCCACCCACCCGGCGCCCTTCTCCATGAGCCCAGGGCTCCCTGTCGTGTGCTGAGGCTCGAGCTGCCTGCATGTCCTGCGCAGTGTACACAGCCGGTGCTCAAGGATGGTTTGTGAGTGGAACCTGGGGTGGGGCTGGGGGAGGGTAGCGGCCTCAGATGCCAACAGACTGGATTTGAGTCCCTGCTCGGACTTTCATCGTGTGCTCCGAGCAGATTCCCGAATCCGGGACTCGGTTTCCTCGCCCGACAGAACACGTGACACCTGCTTCAGGTGTTTGCAAGGATTAAGTAAGATGTGATATTGGCCCTTTGTGTTCTGGGCGATAACCAAGGAGATCAAGGCCCTGAGGCTCGAGGCCCTCGCTGGGGGGGGGGGGTGCTCTGTGGATCTTGCCTATCCCCAGCCCCCACCTGGCTCCTAGTGTCCCAGATGTCTGGGCGTCCTCCGGGCACACCACTCCCCTCACCACACCCACGTGAGCCTGCCTTCACCCTCCCCTGGAGCCCCGGCTGCGGTGACCAGCTCTCTGGGACCCCCTGCCCCGTAGCCGTCCTCCGTGCCCGGGGCCTTCACCTGGCATTTTATCCTCTCCTGGCTCGGAGGTGCCTCGGGGGCAGACCCGTTGCAGGGATGAGGGAGAGTTAGAAGGAACGCAGGCAGGGACCTGGGACCCGTCCTAAGAGGAAATGCCCTGGAAGGAGCCCTCCACCCTTCCCCACCTGACAGGGGAGGTAACAGAAATCCCACAGGATGTGACAGGGGAGGTGACAAAAATCCAATGGGAGGACCAGCACAGGGAGGGTTAATCAGATTAAAACAGCCCGCGGGCAAGCCCAGAAAACCCCCTGGATGTAGAAACTCCGGTGGCAGCCGCCGTCAGGTCCCCTCCCTCCTTGGGAGATTTGTGCTATCACTTTGCTGTTGCTCAGTAAATGTCACTCTGTGGCCCTCCAGTCTGTCTGGTCTCCCTCCTTGGTCTTCAGAGCCGCATGAGCAAGAACCTGGACAAGGACAGAGAAGAGTCCTGCAAGACGAGCCCCTTCCACTCCTGGCGGCACCTGGCTGTCCTGGGCCTATGGGCTGCCAGCGGAGCTGCTGTGATCTCAGCCGCCTTCTCCACGTCTCCTGTGTCTCCCCTCTTCTCGTAAGGACGTCAGGCATACTGGATTCGCACCAAACCTCCTCCTCTATGACCTCATCTTGACCCAGCACGTCCACAAGGACCAGATTTCCAAATAAGGTTGTATCCTGAGGTCCCAGGAAGGACATGATTTGGGGGACGCTGGCCAGTGCAGTCCGTGCACCCGTTTTGCCACGCCCGTGTCCCACACTCCTGCACAGCACCTTCGCCTCCCCAGGAACTCGGGCTCTGGCCCACGGCCTGCCCCCACATCCTGAATGTGACATCAGCCAAAGCAACTTTGTCCTCCACGGGCACAGCCCGTCCAAGCCCCAGGCTGTCTGCCCGACCTCCCCGGGGCTGGCGACTCATTCCACACCACTTCCGCCGCCCAGTCCGAGCGCCACTCCTCGGACCCTGTCGTCACGCACAGCTGCGGCCTCGATCCGGACGACGCACTCCTAACACCTCCTGCAACCTCTCCTCTCCAGACGCCAAATCCAGTCACAGACGTGTCGGTGCTGGGTTTCTGTCCGCTCATGGCAGAGCCGACTCCAGAGCTCACACGGTGCTCCTTCCTCCCGGGGGGCCTCCGGGAGAGGCTGGCTCCCCAACCCTGCAGCATCCCCCACTTCTGCCCTCCTTGGACTCCATGACCCCCTTACCCACTAGTCAAATTCCTGGGCTTCCTTGCTCCATCATCCCAGAAAAACTCGGTCCTGAATGCCCCAGAGGGCAGGCCTTCCTGCCCTGGCCTGCCCCGGCCCGCCCCGGCCCGCCCCGGCCCGCCCCGGCCTGTCCTGGGCATGGCCCGAGGAAGAGTCGCACCACCCTGAGGCCTCTGTGGGATCCCGGCAGAAACCTCAGCAGGCGGGGGGCACTTCTCCTCGGCTCCTCCCCACTTAGTTAAGTCCTCGACCTTCAGCAAGGCCTGGAACTGCCCCGAGCTAGGCCCTGGCGCCCACCCACGCCCCCACGGCCCGCCCATCTCAAGTCCCGTCTCCTCTCACACCGGCTTCCAGGTGATTCCAGTAAATTCCCGGACTCCGCAGGGACTCACGCCGCATCCTTCCCCTTTATCAGTCTCGCTACCAGAATCTTCCCGCGGCATTAAATTGACTCCGGTCTTCCTCGTTTGTAAAAGAAAAGAAACCTCCCTCTGCCCTGGGTCCACACTGGGCCCCCCGCTTTCCCTGTCTCCACCTCTCCCCCGCGCCCCACAGGCACCGCACGCCCCACGCCCGCAGAGGGAGGCAGGGCTGGTGTTTGTCTCGCCGCTTCCCGCCTCCTCCTGGGACTTGCGGGCGTCTCCCCTCCTTCCAGCCCTGCTGGGCTCCCCAGCCCTGCACCCTGCGGCCTCTTTTCCTCCTCGCCATTCCCACGGCTGTCAGAGGCGCACAGATTTCTCCCCCCACACGCGCTGCCTTGGCCCATCCTCCAGAGGCTTCGGCCGCCATTTACAATGGTCCCTGACGGACCGACGACCTTGCACATCTAAGGGTCGGCCTGGAAGGAAAGGACAAACTCTTCTCAGTCTTCCAAGATCTTCCTCCTGGAGTAGGAATGAAGTGTCCGGGAGACAACTCACAGGAGAGAAAAACAAAGATGTATTACGTGCTCACCGCGGTCCGATAATGAAATTGAGACATAAAGGCATTCACTCTGGAAGCTTCAATTAGTAAGGAATTCTAAACAGAACAGGGGCTATGGTAGTAAATGAGTAAGAAGTAACAAGAGCTGTCGGCACAGCCTTCTCGGCTGCAAATCTCCCACCTCCGGGCATCAGGATGTCTCTTCCCTGCCTGGTACAGGAGGGAACGTTCACGTGCTAGATTTGTTTCCTGCTTTTAGGAGACAGAGGAGGCTCTGGGTGTCCTTTTGCACAGGTTGTCTCTCTCTCTTTTTTTAGATTTTATTTATTTGACAGAGACAGACATCACAAGCAGGCAGAGAGGCAGGCGGGCGGGGGGGAAGCAGGCTCCCCGCTGAGCAGAGAGCCCGATGCGGGGCTCGATCCCAGGACCCTGAGATCATGACCTGAGCCGAAGGCAGAAACTCAACTCACGAGCCACCCAGGTGCCCCCAAGCTGTCTCTTTAGTAACTTATATTTTAAATAATCAGTATGCCAAAGTGGCACCTTTGGGGACACCCTAATCATGTCTCTTGGACCCCCCTTTCAAGTGACTGAAGGAAAATGTGACCTAACCAGACCTGCAGAAGCAGTCTGGGCTCTTCCTGCCAGGAGCGGCTGAGTATTGGGACGGGAGAGCAGGGGGTTAACAGCCGTGGGGCAAACCCGGGCCCCGCGAGGACAGGAGCGGAGAGAGCTGACTGAGACGCATCTTTACCCCAAAGGACTGTGGTAGCCGCAAAGCGGAAGATACCTCGCGGGGCCCGGCGTGGCTGGCTCGGCAGCGCACGGCCTTGTCTTTGCTTTTCCTCCTTGGCCGCCCACTCGCCTCTTTCCCTCACTCTTGTTGGGATGATGCCGGCCAAGAAAGTCTTAGCAAAGGAGTCGAGATGCTCCTCGGCCTACAAAAATGCCATCTCGCCACCAGAATTGTGACCGGACTGCGTCGGGCCCACGGGCTCATGAGAATCCTGAAGTCTTCGTAGTAACAGGTGCTGACAAGGACGTGCAGACATCGGAACCCTCATTCCTCGCTGGTGGGAAGGTGCTGTGGGGCAGCTGCTTTGCAGGAGAGGCTAACAGGTCCACTAAGGACGGAAGACCAGAGCCACCACATGACCCAGCCCCGGCACGCCCAGCAGCCCCATCCGAGAGAAGCAAAACCTGGCCCCACAGAGACGCGCACTCCAAGGTCCCCAGACGCATTGTTCATCCGAGCCCCAAAGTGAGGACGATGCAACTATCCAACAGTTGGCGAGTGGGTAATAGAACATGCATTTCCGTATAATGGGACATTATTCAGCCACAAAAAGTGAAGTACTGATGGCAGGACACAACACAGGTGACCCTTGAAATATTCCCCTTAGTGGAGGAAAACAGGGGCGCCTCGGGAGCTCAGGTCGTGGTCCTGGATTTCCAGAATGGAACCCCGCACCGGCCTCCCTGCCCACTGTGGAGTCTGCTTCTCCCTCTGCTTTCTCTCATGCTCTACCTCCCATATAAGTAAATAAATCTTTTTTTTTTTAAGATTTTATTTATTTGACAGAGAGAGAGATCACAAGTAGGCAGAGAGGCAGGCAGAGAGAGAGGAGGAAGCAGGCTCCCCACCAAGCAGAGAGCCCAATGTGGGGCTCGATCCCAGGACCCTGAGATCACGACCTGAGCCGAAGGCAGAGGCTTTAACCCTCTGAGCCACCCAGGTGCCCCTAAGTAAATAAAATCTTAAAAAAGAAAAAAGAAAGAAAGAAAGAAAGAAACCAAAGGACACATATGATGTAATACCAATCATATAAACCTCCAGAACAGGAAAACCTATAGGGACAGGAGACCGCTAGCTGCCCAGGGCTGGGGAGTGACACTGGGATTATGGGGTTTTTTAAACTTATATTCCCGGGGCACCTGGGGAGCTGAGTCGGTTGTCCTCTGACTCTTGATGTCAGCTCAGGTCATGATCTCAGGGTCGTGGGATCGGGCCCTACAAGCCCTGTGTTGGGCTCCACGTCGGGCCAGCGTGCTCAGCGGGAGTCCACCTGTCCCTCTCTCTCTCCTCCTCTTCTCTTGCTCTGTATATTTAAATAATTATATATTTAAATAAACTTAAAAATCTTTTAATTAAAAAAATAAAAATATGTTTTCATATTTTCTGAATGTTTTGCAAGCATGTGGTATTTTTCTATTAAATATAATATACTTAGCTATTTACCCTACACTGAAAAGATATGTGTTATAAATTGTTATTAAAGTTTAAAAAAAAAAAAGCAAAACAGGAATATTGCGTATGGGCGGCACATCCCCCACTGCCTGACCTCTCAGATCTCCCAGACCCCGCACTTCCCTTCGTGCCCTTTGTCTTCTGTGTGCAGGAGCTACAGAGGTCTCGTTTCCTGAGTGAGTTATTTGGGGAGAAACTATGGGGCTGTGTTTAGTCCGTAAGCAACGGGAAACTTTCCTCGCTTGACGGCACGTCTACAATGATTAACATAGAGTGATGTGATTAAGAACTGGATGGTGCTGTCCCGAACACGTTTCCCCAAATACTTAACTCAGAGTAACTGGCGGGTTGGGGAGAGTTGACCCCATCATGCTCAACGCAGAGCCCCCGTGTGCTACCGAGACCGCAGCAAGAACGCCGTCACCGAGGGAACGGACTTGTAAATCCTCAGAATATCTCAACAGGGCTCCCGGCTCCATGCCTGTGGTTTGCAAGGCTGTGCATTGACGTTCCTCCGGTGCGGTTCGCCTGGACCGACTTCCTTCGTGGGACCACACTCTACCGGCACCGGGGCAGAGCACAGACCCTGGCGGTGCAGGGGTAAGGCCTCCGGATACGGAGGCCGCCGGCAGCCTCGGCAGCAGCCCTCCCACCTTCCCACAGGGCTGCTGGGCCTCGGGGTTGCTCCAGGAGGCCCTGATTCACACAGTCCTGGTCCACATGTGAGGGAATGCAGAGTCCGAGGCCGGGCTATGTGGACAGCCCCTCCGGTGGGGAGAAATGAAGCCACATGAACAGACCTCAACCCACATGAACCCATGCGATGGAGAGTCCCGCTCCACACAGGAGACAGACAACACAGGAACCCACGAAATATTTTCCTAAGGGGCACCTTGGAGGTTCTGTCAGTCACGCCTCCAACTCTTGGTTTCAGTTCTGGTCATGATCTCAGGGTCCTGAGATCGAGCCCCACCCTGGGCTCTGCACCGAGGATAGAGTCCGCTTGGGGTTCTCTCTCCCTCCCTCCCCGCCCCTCCCCCCACACCGTCTCCCTCTCCCATAACTAAGTCTTGAAAAAAGCGTAGCTTCATAGGGTTTGTCCTTGTACGTAAGGGGAATTACAACGGAAAGTGACACTGGGCTGGTCTGCGTGGCCAGACAGGCTGGCGAGAGAACAAGGAACACCCACCATGCCTCAGGTCCCCCAAGACAGATACCCTGATTTCAGGGCTGTAAGAGTTCCACAGGCCAGTGGAGAGCCCTGAGCTCCGCTTCCTGGGTGTTCATTCAATATCTGAATGAACCGGTTTCCTGAAAGCTGGCGAGAAGCTTCCTCCATTCGCTGGGGTGTCCTGAGTCTGTGGCAGGCTTCCATTTCAGGGCCAAGACGGTGGTGTAGACTCTCGACATGAGGTCCACACCTCGACCCACAGCCCGAGTGCACGGTGAACGCCGATGGCAGCGTGGGGGAGCGGCCCAGGCGGCTGGTGGGCGACCCAGCAACGACTCAACCCTGCAGCGGCCTGGCGCGGCCAGCCGTCCACCACGCCGGCGATTGCCTGCCGGTGAACGGTGGGGCAGCTTTCCGTTTGTCCGCTTTTTAAAAAAATGTTTGGCTTCTACAAAATTGCAGCATGGCTGCGCCGGCCCGCGCTTACGTCAGGCGCCTGGAGAAAATGGCCACGACCCAGATGACAAAAGGCCCCGAGGTCGAGAAGGCTTTGAACGTCTGCGTGTGAAGGTGATCGCGGCGACCAGCGCGTGAGCCTGAACGCCCGCGTCCGCCCGCGCCGCAGACGGGGTGACGCCCGGCCCGCCCTGCCCGCCACCCCCGCTTTGGGGCCGCGCGGGAAACCAAACGAGTCACGTTATTAGCGGCGCGCGGGGACCGCGGGCGGGTCTGAAGCCAACGGCGTCCGCGTCCGCGACGGCGCCGCTGCCTCGCGAGCGGGAGAGCGCAGGGGCGGCGCACACGCGGGGCGGCGCACACGCGGGGCGGCGCACACGCGGGGCGGCGCACACGCGGGGC